>NC_053517.1:60870467-60967967 GCF_016920715.1 Anopheles arabiensis | reverse complement strand
AAGCTCAGTTTTTGATCTTATTGCCGTCGCCCACGATGACATATATCATGCGTTGACGCATCGACATCACCAGATTCTGGATCGTTTCAGGTGGAATTTTGCTCCACACCTCTTGCATGTGATCGAAGAGGTGATCCAGATCTTCCGGTATGTTTTTACCCAGCCTCTTCTTGAATATTGCCCAGAGGTTCTCAATGGGAGTGAGATCCGGGCTAAGGGCAGGCCACTTCATTGTTTTGACATTGTTGTCAGCAAGCCAAGTTTGGACAGTCCCGGAAGTATGCTTAGAATCGTTGTCTTGCATAAACATCCAAGACCGAGGAAGGTTCTTCCTAGCATGCGATAGCAAATGAGTATCAAGAATGTCTCGATACCCAAAACGATTTAAATTACCGTGGATTCGAACCAACGGACCCATCCCATAGTAGGAGAAGCATCCCCACACCATGAGACTACCACCGCCATGCTTGAAAGTTTTGAAGCAGTACTTCGGATCAAGAGCACAATTAACAGGGCGCCGAACCAACCTGCGTCCGTCCGACCCCTGTCGATTGAATTTCGACTCGTCTGACCACAAAACCCTGCGCCAATCCTCCTCATCGAAGAACATGTGCTCAATTGCAAATAACACCCGTGCGTTTTTATGCGCAGGTGTTAAATTGGGCACTTTGCGTGGCACTCGCGCGAGTAGCCCGGCACTGACCAATCTTCGCTGAACTGTTCTCGGCGTCACCGCCAATTTCAGTCTGCCTCGGATCTCTGGTGCCGAGCTAAACGGATGTTTCTTCGATATGTTTACGATCTTACGGTCTTCCTCCGCCGTGGTCTTTCGAGGACGTCCGGGTGACTTGCGCGTTTCGGTTGTCCGAAGCGCGTTTGCCACAAAGGTGCGCGATCGTTCCATCACGAACTCGATCGTTCTGCGCTTAATGCCAGCAGCCGCCATTCGCTTAATGATATGGCGCTGATAATCGGTACAATGTTTACCTCGACCCATTGTTACTAAAATTGCTTGCTTAGACCGTCAAGAACACACTGGTTAAAAACTTGGACACGACTGATGCCGTGCACTGCCTGCGTTCCGCTTTTATACGCGATGAATCACATCGTTGTCGAGCAGCAAAAAAGTGTATTGATAAAAACTATCAATGAGTAAGCGAGTGAGCATCTACCCATTCAAAACCAGAACAGAATACTGCCGCGCTCATGAAACAAAACGCCCATTGAAAAGAACACCTGCGCTCTTGCTCAATGCACACACAAAGTTTCCCATGCGCACACAACGTTCAACGCAGAGATGCACGCATGCCTTTCAATGGCGTGCAAACATAAACAGAATGCTTTCAACGCAATATGAAACCATGTCAAGCTACGTTTCTTCAGACAAAAACCCGCGCACTCACACACACACACACACACACACACACACACACACACACACACACACACACACACACACTCACACACACACACACACACACACACACACACACACACACACACACACACACACACACACACACACACACACACACACACACACACACACACACACATAAACACAAGCTACGTGGCAAAACAAGTACACGGTGCGATGAAAACACCAGGGTTCTATCTTTATGTCCGATACTGTAAACGCAGCTATATCCTAAGTTTGTTTGCGAACTATGTCATCCACATCATTGGAAACAATGATGCTGTGATTGACATAGAAGTTCTGCGATGTTCATTGTAAATATTATTGTTAAATAGAACCTAAGCACGTTTTTAATAAAACATTTTATAGAAAAAAAATCCTTACGTTTAATAAATGCACGTGCAGGCGAGTCAGCGATAATAACTCTAACCGAAACAGATATTTTTTTGCCATTCAGAGTCATTTTGTTATCATGTAGCCTATTAAGTTCCTCCACTAAAGGTCTCAGGAAAGGCTCAACATCGGATGGTTTTGAAGTGCCGCAAAATATCCCTACCACCACAACAGGAACATTCGGCATATTGTGTAACTGCATCAGTATAGGCCACATCTGTATAGCGCTGCGATCATAAATGGGTATTCCATCCACTGAAAGATTCAGCTCAAATTCATCTTCTGATACGTCCACGCCACTGTATAAAAATTAAAGAAAATGATAGTAACGTTAGAAATGCATTACTCAATTACTTTAACAATAAATAGTTTACCGGAAATAATGCTGAAAACAACATTCAACGCCTTGGTACCACATTTCACCTCCACCTGGAACCTAAGTTATCTGCTGGCTGACGTTCACCGGAGCTTTCAGTAATGTCCTAACATCCTGCGGAAGAGATGAAAAAGCAAAAAGAGAAGACGCTTTTCGCAGTATTGCAAGTAAACTATTGCTTCCGCTACGAGCAACTTTATTGCGAATCAACCAAGTTCGCAAAGAGTCTCGTAGCTTCGCGCTTTCTGGATCAATTTCCAGACTCGCCTCCTCCAAAAATTCTCCCTCCAAATACTCTTCCTCCAAATACTCTTCGCCGTCGGTATCTTCGTTGTGGATGGATCCTTCATCGCTGATACGGTCATCATCGTCACCGTTTTCGTTCAAATACACCTCTTCCATAGACGCCATAGGCTCTTCATAGGGGTCACTCATAGCAACATCTACAACAAAGAATTAGGGAAGATATTAGTTGTTTTTTATTTCAGATATTATATATATTATATATAAACATACATTTTTAGTAGTTACCTTCAGCAGATTGCACAACCGGTGACTGGTTGCTCGGTCCGGCGTGATCATTCTGCAGTTCCCCTGCTTTCTCAAGCTGTTCTTCCAGCTTTGCGGCTTTCTTATAAAGCAATCCACTTTGCTTTAATTTTTCTGGGAACATTTTTAATTATACCTAAAAAAGAAGAACAAAAAGAAAAAAAACAACACTCCTCGGAACTTTTAATGTTCTAAACAATAGGATTTAGTTGAACGATTTTTCGAAGAGCAAAACAAATTTAATTAGCTTTGGCGCAACGTTAAATCGTTCAGCAATTGTTTTACACTATATTAGTCCTAAAACTGTTAAATGTTCTTGGATATTCTGAGTGAAACGTAAATTAATTCGCCGAGCGACAAAGGCAGTGTTGTGACCCAGTCCGCAAAAGCCGAAGTTTTGTATGGGATCGTGTCGTACACATATGGCCCCACTTACGTACCCACTTGCAGAAGAAGTGTAAATGTGGTTTCACGCACACATAGACACCTTCCACCCGAACGATCGCGTTCACACATACTATAAAACTCCGATTTCTTCTGCATCTCACGCATACCAATGTGTTTGCTCCACCCCTTTTTCGGATTGCTTATAGAAATGATGAGGCACACATGTTTACTTTTGCTGTATGCACGCATTCGCATGCGGTTTATTCCACACTTTTTCTCTCCTTCCAACACGTGTTTTGGCATACTCACACTGTGGAGACGGCAGAACGGTCTCCCCCTTCCAAATTTACCCTTCTTCCTCCTCTCGATCTTTTTTCTTCTTACCGCGTCCGGGGTACCATCAGAGCTGCGCGCTGGCTTTAGTTTTTCCTCCTCTCGTTCTTCCTTTCTCCTACCGCTCCCGGGGGCTGCGCGCGTTTCGACAGGTTCTTAGCGTAATCCAGTGCGTTGTTTTGTGGCTGAGTTGTGCTGAACGCTGTCAATAAAAATGAACCAATAATAAATGCATGTAGTACGTATTACTTTGGATAGTTTTACGTCTATGATGAGAGCAAAACTTACCTTAATATTTTAAAACTGGAAAACAATTTCTTTTCGTCACCCACTTTAAAGATTGTTGATGATGCCAACACGTAGGCGTTGATGAATGGCGCATGCACCTGTAACTTTGAAGACGATAAGCATTAGTTGAATTAGTACATTAAAGCAAATATGAGATTAAGAAACTTACCTCAACAAGTTAGCTAGGATAAATCATTCCACAATGGAAGAAGAAGCAACACTGCGCAAAACGTAAACAAGGAAAGTAGGGACCACAAGAAATCGCACATCACTCCCGCACATCTTTCCACAACGAAAGTTCTGGGCAGACTGAGGATGCCTAAAACCCGGATGAGTGCGATAGCAGAAAAAATCATGGTAGATCGAGAGAGATGGGTAGACTCGGTGTAGCGCAATCCGCTGGTAGATGCATGTGTGTGTGACCAACGAAAGACTTCAGACCCAGCTCCTCGCGTTTTTCATCCATCATTTTTCGTCACACGCACCCACCTCTACACGCGCGGCGGTTTGCTGTCCAAAATCTAGAGAGAGAAGTTCTCAGGGCATCTCGCTTTGGCACACAGAAAAATCTCTGAAAAACTTCGGCTCTGCTACTTGGGAAGGCATCTCATCGAATCGATGAAGCGCGCCAGATCGTCTCATGAGAAAATTTGGCGCTAGCCAGAATGCTCACCATACAAACCTCTGCAGCTCACCATGGCGATGAGAAAGACAATGCTCGCTCAGTATGGGGAGGCAGCCAAAGGCCAAAGGCAGCGTCTCAGTATGGAAACGTCAAGCTGTCATCGGGCTCGCTATAGTGAGATGCTGTCCGATTGTCATTTGGAACGCTGATTAAACTTACGGTCCATCGCAGTCATTGGGTCGTTCTCGCTGTATGCACGTCTTGTAAGGTCAGTTCTTATTAGTCTGTAGTTACGGAACACTCTAGGAGGGACATTTATGTTGACTCTAGCCAGTAGTTCTGGCGAATCTATCTCACCGACAATAAGTTTGGACAAAAACGTACATTGGGTATCTGGACAGTGATACATTAGCGAGTTTTGTATGACGATCTCAAACACCTTGGCACAAGAAGGCAAGGTGGTTATACCGCGGTAGTTCTCAGCAGAGTTTTTATCCCCTTTTTGTACACCGGAAACATCACAGAGGATTTCCAGGATATCACGTCTCCTAGCAAGTGTGTCCAAACCAAACAACAAACAACGAGTATGATACGATGGTCGAGGGGTTACATTACGCCACGGAGTGAAGTGTAGGACAATACGAGTAACTCTCTTTTGGACAGCTTCTATTCTATTGGACCAAACACTAGAGAACGGTCACCAAACTGTAGAACTAAACTCGAGGATGGAACGAACATAGGACTTATACAGAGTTAACAGGCAGTGTGGGTCATTGAGTTCTCTCGAATGTCGACGAATAAATCCTAGCATTTTGTTAGCTTTGTCTAAAATATCACAGTAATGTTGTCGGAAATCTAGTTTGCGATCCAGGGTGACTCCTAAATCCCTGACCGTATTGCACCGCGGCAGTTGTGTCCCTGATATGCTATAGATATACCTTATCGGACTAGCTATTCTAAAGAAAGACATTGACGTACACTTATCAACAGAAATTAGCAGGTCGTTGTTGATACACCAGTCAGAGAAAACATCAATCGATCTTTGCAGAGAAAGAGAGTCGGAAGTGTTCCGTACGATACGAAACAGCCTAACATCATCCGCATAAAGCAGACAATCTGCTTCCGTAATGGCCAGTGTGACGTCGTTAATAAAAAACGAGAACAGCAGTGGTCCCAAGTTGCTGCCCTGAGCTATAAAATTTGAAAATATTTGTTTATTTATTACATACTAACTAAAACATTTCACCGTTTTGAAATAACCTTTACTCGGTTGGGCTATCCTTACAGCACAATGAATTGAAGTTTGATACAAGACTAAATTTTTTTAAACCATTTCTAACTTTAGCAAAATTATCAAATTTAATTTAATTTAAAAAAACCATATCACTGTGAACATTTTTAAAGTAAAAAATGTATTCGATGTTATGAATTTTTTCTTCAAAAATCTGTCAACTTTAAGAAGCTTAAACATAAAAACGGTAGTGATTTGAACCAATTTATGTACAGTTATAGAAACTGCATTAAATTATTTAATTTTCGTCAATATATTCCATCGATATTGGATAACGCAATCAAAAGTTATAACCCTCCAAAGTCGAAGGCTACCTGGATAGCCTACCCGTCCGGCAAAATGAGTGTATTTTTTGAGTGATCCACGCAAACAATGAGACCCCAAATTTTGAGTGATTCAGGCCGAGGGGTATGAGGAAGTTTGAGGAAGCAAGGAGAAACGCGCTACGATGAGAGTTCGCATTCTGTTTTACACGCGCGCTTCACCAACACCAATACAAATACCGTGCTTTGACGAGCCGTCTGTTAATGTGTGTGTCTTCTTTCAGCGAGCTCATCAACTTGGATCTGCTCGTCACATCGTGTTGTCTCGCTTACACTACAGCATCGAACCATCGCTCCGTATGCCCCCCCCCCTCCTACGCGTACAAAACCACCAGTACAGCGCGACGCTTTGACGGAGATGGTTGTGCGCGTTTTGTTCTAAGTCCCGCGCGCAGTGTTTGTGCGTTGGTGCGCATTTCGTTCCAAGTCTCGTACGCCGGTGTGTTTTGGTGAAGTGTGCAGTGAATAAACAGTGTGCACAGACGCACATGCAGTGCGTGGATCGACAGGTAAGAATTTGCTGAACAGAGTCAACACAGATTGTCGACAAGTTTCCCGCAGCCTGGCTCGACCCGGTATGACGTCATTCGTGAGTATGAAGGATTCTGAATGTGTACTTTAGTGTGTACTTTATGTTTCAATAAAGTATTTAATGTAATAAAAAATGACAGTGTTTGTGTTTAGTTTTAGAATAAGTACATGAAAGAAAGCGAAAAACAACAAGCTTTTGATGTGTTGGTAGCATGGCTCGAAAGAACACAAACACATTGAGAACTGCATAGCGCACCGTGCGTTACGGGTGGGGTGGAGGAGGGCTCGCGCGAAGGAGGGGGGGACATACGGAGCGATGGTTCGATGCTGTAGTGTAAGCGAGACAACACGATGTGACGAGCAGCTCCAAGTTGAGCTCGCTGAAAGAAGACACACACATTCACAGACGGCTCGTCAAAGCACGGTATTTGTATTGGTGTTGGTGAAGCGCGCGTGTAAAACAGAATGCGAACTCTCACCGCAGCGCGTTTCTCCTTGCTTCCTCAAGCTTCCTCATACCCCTCGGCCTGAATCACTCAAAATTTGGGGTCTCATTGTTTGCGTGGTAGTAGCATGGAATATGATGTTTTTGTTGGCAGTGACAGGGTTAATATATGACCTCCGTACATTTTTTGTGTGGTATATATTAATCAAAGAAAACCGACTGTATTATGCATTTACAAACATTACGATAGCCTTAAAAGCAAAAAATAATAAATAATTAAATACATAAAAATATACAATATTTTACATGAAGGATTGAAGTTCGCTGTGTAAACTACTTGCATGACATGTATGCATATATATATATATATATATATATATATATATATATATATATATATATATATATATATATATATATATATATATATATAGCCGGTCTCGTAGTACAGTCGTCAACTCGTACGACTTAACAACATGCCCGTCATGGGTTCAATCCCCAAATAGCCCGCGCCGCCATACGTAGGACTGACTATCCTGCTATGGGGGGGAATCAATTAGTCACTGAAAGCTAAGCCCGCAAGTGGGTACAGGCAGGCCTTGACCGACATCGGTTGTTGAGCCAAAGAAGAAGATATATATATATATATATATATATATATATATATATATATATATATATATATATATATATATATATATATATATATATACATGTTACCAAATCGAAAAGAGTTTACGGATTCGAATTGTATGTACGATGTTGACAATCGTTTAACGTGTTCGAAAAATAGTGTTACGATGTTGAGCTGGCTTGAGAAACCCTGCATATGACGCAGCAAATAATATTTGTGCTTTTCCAGATATTTCTGGTGGATTCGCACTGTGGTGGGTAGCTTGCTGTAATACACGATCTGGCTTCACTCCGTTCTGTATGTGTTCTGACTATCTGTCATCGTTGTCAGATTATACCGCGCTCTAGCAAGGAGCGGAATAAAGCCGAGCTCTTACAACACATCTCCCTTTTTTCCGAATAATGAACGATAAATACAATTCCCCAAATTATTTATTTACTATTTGATTTCATCTGATTATTTCACCCAATCTCTTACTCTATGATAGGAACCTAGCGGGACGTTTAATTTCTCGTTTCGGACGGGAGAGTGTTCTCGGTATCTCTTCGGTCGTTGGTTCATTAAAACCTACTCCTTCCTCCTGGTTATCCACCACCGTCTCACAGCCATCCCTATGATCGTCTGGGTCCTTGTACTCTTTTAAGTGGCTCGAATTCCTGTCATATAATTTCCCGTTTTGCTCATCCTGTACTGTTACGCGAGAACCTTGCATCTCAATTACTTTTTGCAATCTGTGGTCCAAAGGGTGTGCTCAGTTTGTTGCCTGGCATTGTATTCCTCAATAGGACTCTATCTCCTACTATTATATCAGACGGTTTAGCTTTGCGTCGTTGATCTTCTGTCACTCTTCCCTTTTCCTTCATACATGTGTCTCTATCCCTGTAATCAGACATTGGTAATGCAGATCCGGTACTAACGTCTCCCAATGATGGTATTTTTGTCCGGATATTTCGGTTGAACATCAACTCACTCGGTGTTTTCCTGTGGTGCTGTGTGGAGTGGCATAGTACATGGAGAGATACGCCCCCAAATCTTTTTTCCAATCCCCGTTCTGAGCCTGACTTATCTTCTGCCTTTTTAGCAAAGACCTGTTCTGGCGTTCAACCAGACCATTTTCTTGCGGCCAATATGGGGTTGTCTTGTTAAGCAATATTCCTCGCTGTTTGCAATAGTTGTCAAAATAATTGCTCACAAATTGCCTTCCATTGTCGAGTGTTATGGTTCTCGGATAGCCAAGACGCACAAATATTCGTTCAAGTCGTTCAGATGTTTCAATCGCTGTAATTTTCTTAACAATTTCGACCTCTTTGTACCGACTGAAGTAATCAATGATAACTAGTAGATAATCACCAGTTGGTAGTGGGTCCAAAAATCGATTGCTACATCTACCCAAGGCTTATGTGGTAGTGGCCTTCGCTTCATGGGCTCCGGTTCATGGCTGGTTGGCTGACCAATTGGCAGCCTGAGCAGCTGCTAACCAGTCGAGCAATAGCTTCATCCATTCCTGGCCACCAGCAAGTACATCGCAGCCGTTGTTGCATTTTAGTGCGTCCAGGATGCCCTTCGTGTGCCAGTTCTAGCATTCTTTGCCGGATAGCTTTCGGTATTACTAGTTTGCTACTGCGGACTACTAGGTCTCCAACTGTTCCTAGTTCCAACCGAAATGCTTGGTAAGGTTTCAGTAGTTCATCTGTATAATTCCACGCACCTCTTTCCAAACACTCCTTAAAAGCCCGCATTTCGGCATCATTCGAAGAAGCAATCTCTACCTCTTGCACATTGCACATTGCAGCATTTTCCATCACGCTGCGGATATATACTGTAGAATCTGGATCAAATTCTGATACTTCAGTAGGACTTGACAACCGAGACAGAGGATCAGCTATATTCGTTTTTCCTTTCCGATAAATTACATCATAGCTAAAAGCCTGCAGCCTTAAGACCCAACGCTCAATCCGCAAACAAGGACAAGATGTGGGGCTAAAGATAGCCTCTAGAGGTTTATGGTCCGTTTCCAGCTCGAATCGTATTCCGAATAGATGATTTGGAACCGTTCCACGGCCCATACTAACGCTAGTGCCTCCTTTTCTGTTTGTGCATACCGTTGCTCGGTACTCGTTAGGCTCTTGCTGGCATAAGCTATTACTTTAGGCTGCTCGTTCTGGAACTGAAGGAGGGCGGCTCCTAACCCTACTGGGGACGCATCTGCCACTACTCGGGTTTTTAGATGAGGATCAAAATGGGCTAATCTTTCGACGTTAGAAACTAACCGGATCAGTTCGTTAAATGCTTTGTTCTGGTTTCGCTCCCAAACGAATTCGGCGTTGTTCTTTGTTAATTCGCGTAGTGGGAATGAAACTGTAGCTAAGTTTGGAATGAACGTTCCCACGTAAGTAATTAATCCCAGAAAACTCCGAACCTCTTCACAATTTTTGGGTGGCCGAAAGCTTCTTATTGCTTCAATTTTGTTTAGTGCAGGGAGCATTCCGTTCTGGTTAAAGCGTTGGCCAACGAATTCGATTTCTGTGAGTTTCAAAACACACTTGGATTGATTAAGTAAAATGCCATATTCCTCAATCTTTTCCATCACGTTCTCTAGTGCTAAATCGTGTTCGGTCTCAGTTTTTCCCGTAACTATGATATCGTCGATAAAATTGACGGTGTTTGGACAGTCGACCAAAACTTGTTCCAATATTTTTGGAATTTCTCTGGAGCGCATGAAATCCCAAACATCATTCGTTTATAACGTTAAAGTCCACGGTGGGTGATAAAAGTTGTGAGAGTTTTACTTTCTTCATCGAGCAGTAGTTGATGAAAAGCATCGTTTATGTCAAGGCGAGAAAAGTATTTAGCACCATTCATTCTCCAACGTATGTCTTCTATGGTTGGTAGTGGATGCGTTTCTCGCAAAATTGCTTTATTAACTTGCCGCATGTCTATGCAAAGCAGAATACTTCCACAATCTTTTACAACTATCACCATGGGTGAAACCCAGCTGCTCGGTTCCGATACTTTCTCTATTATGTCTTTAGCGACCAACTCGTTTAGTTTACTATCAACTTTTTCTAGCATGGGCAAAGGCAATCGTCGGAGTCGCTGAGCTACGGGTGTCACCGTCTTATCAATTAGAATGTGGATGCTGACTCCACGAATTGAGGGGAACGCACGAAATGTTTCAACCTGGTTGATTGATTCATGCTGGCTAGGTAATCCAACATATAATACTCCAAGCTGTTCTGCAGTGATTTTTCCCAAAAGTGGTTGTGGACCATTTTTAACTAAGTAAAATTTGGAAACTGTTCGGAGTTCTTTCAACCCGTCCGCAATAGCTATTTCCGCCTCAAACATCGTAATTATTTCTAAACAATCGGTCTGAGCGTATGCCTTGAACTTCCGATCCGGACTCCGTGCCTCGCCGATGATCTTGACTTGGTTATTCCTCATTGACGCCCACGTTCTATCGTCTATAATATTCGACTGGACTCCAGAATCAATTTGCATCTCGATAAGGATACCGCCTACTTTCGCCCAGATCAATTCGTCTGAGTCGTTGCCGAAGATACCATCTCCACTAATTCGCACTCAAGAGGTTCATTTTCGTCATCCTGGATTGCGTGAATTTTCCTTGCAAACTTTGCCGTTTTCTTATTTGGTTGAGTAGCATACAACAGCGAAATGACCTCGCTTGCCACATTTTGCGCACGTTTTGTCTCGTGCCGGGCAAGATTGTTGCCCATGGGTACGACCACAGAATCGACACAATGTTTTTATATGATGGATGTGTTGGTTATCTATTTCAAAAGATTTACTCCTACCGCTTATTTGTTCGTTGGCAACTCGGGATGTTTCATACGAATTTATTTGTTTAATGACTTCGTCCAGAGACAAGTTTTTTTCTTGCAGAAGTTTGACTCGCAAATTTTCCGGTACAAACTGAAGTACTTTGTCAATGATTGCAATCCCTGCACTCTCTGCCGCAGTTGCCCCGAAATTGCACTTGGAGCCATGAGCTTGGGCACGCATTACAAATTTCTCTAGCGTTTCTTCCGGCTCCGGTTTCATTGACCAAAACAAAAATCTCTCGTGTGCTTCGTGTCTTTGTGGAGCGAAATATTCATCCAATTTAAGAATAGCAATCTCTTATGGGTCTACGCCCTGGTCTATATATATATATATATATATATATATATATATATATATATATATATATATATATATATATATATATATATATATATATATATATATATATATATATATATATATATATATATATGGGATCGAGTTGGGATTTTACGCGTTCAAAACCTAGTGTTACCAAATCGAAAAGAGTTTACGGATTCGAATTGTATGTACGATGTTGACAATCGTTTAACGTGTTCGAAAAATAGTGTTACGATGTTGAGCTGGCTTGAGAAACCCTGCATATGCCGCAGCAAATAATATTTGTGCTTTTCCAGATATTTCTGGTGGATTCGCACTGTGGTGGGTAGCTTGCTGTAATACACGATCTGGCTTCACTCCGTTCTGTATGTGTTCTGACTATCTGTCATCGTTGTCAGATTATACCGCGCTCTAGCAAGGAGCGGAATAAAGCCGAGCTCTTACAACACATCTCCCTTTTTTCCGAATAATGAACGATAAATACAATTCCCCAAATTATTTATTTACTATTTGATTTCATCTGATTATTTCACCCAATCTCTTACTCTATGATAGGAACCTAGCGGGACGTTTAATTTCTCGTTTCGGACGGGAGAGTGTTCTCGGTATCTCTTCGGTCGTTGGTTCATTAAAACCTACTCCTTCCTCCTGGTTATCCACCACCGTCTCACAGCCATCCCTATGATCGTCTGGGTCCTTGTACTCTTTTAAGTGGCTCGAATTCCTGTCATATAATTTCCCGTTTTGCTCATCCTGTACTGTTACGCGAGAACCTTGCATCTCAATTACTTTTGCAATCTGTGGTCCAAAGGGTGTGCTCAGTTTGTTGCCTGGCATTGTATTCCTCAATAGGACTCTATCTCCTACTATTATATCAGACGGTTTAGCTTTGCGTCGTTGATCTTCTGTCACTCTTCCCTTTTCCTTCATACATGTGTCTCTATCCCTGTAATCAGACATTGGTAATGCAGATCCGGTACTAACGTCTCCCAATGATGGTATTTTTGTCCGGATATTTCGGTTGAACATCAACTCACTCGGTGTTTTCCCTGTGGTGCTGTGTGGAGTGGCATAGTACATGGAGAGATACGCCCCCAAATCTTTTTTCCAATCCCCGTTCTGAGCCTGACTTATCTTCTGCCTTTTTAGCAAAGACCTGTTCTGGCGTTCAACCAGACCATTTTCTTGCGGCCAATATGGGGTTGTCTTGTTAAGCAATATTCCTCGCTGTTTGCAATAGTTGTCAAAATAATTGCTCACAAATTGCCTTCCATTGTCGAGTGTTATGGTTCTCGGATAGCCAAGACGCACAAATATTCGTTCAAGTCGTTCAGATGTTTCAATCGCTGTAATTTTCTTAACAATTTCGACCTCTTTGTACCGACTGAAGTAATCAATGATAACTAGTAGATAATCACCAGTTGGTAGTGGGTCCAAAAATCGATTGCTACATCTACCCAAGGCTTATGTGGTAGTGGCCTTCGCTTCATGGGCTCCGGTTCATGGCTGGTTGGCTGACCAATTGGCAGCCTGAGCAGCTGCTAACCAGTCGAGCAATAGCTTCATCCATTCCTGGCCACCAGCAAGTACATCGCAGCCGTTGTTGCATTTTAGTGCGTCCAGGATGCCCTTCGTGTGCCAGTTCTAGCATTCTTTGCCGGATAGCTTTCGGTATTACTAGTTTGCTACTGCGGACTACTAGGTCTCCAACTGTTCCTAGTTCCAACCGAAATGCTTGGTAAGGTTTCAGTAGTTCATCTGTATAATTCCACGCACCTCTTTCCAAACACTCCTTAAAAGCCCGCATTTCGGCATCATTCGAAGAAGCAATCTCTACCTCTTGCACATTGCACATTGCAGCATTTTCCATCACGCTGCGGATATATACTGTAGAATCTGGATCAAATTCTGATACTTCAGTAGGACTTGACAACCGAGACAGAGGATCAGCTATATTCGTTTTTCCTTTCCGATAAATTACATCATAGCTAAAAGCCTGCAGCCTTAAGACCCAACGCTCAATCCGCAAACAAGGACAAGATGTGGGGCTAAAGATAGCCTCTAGAGGTTTATGGTCCGTTTCCAGCTCGAATCGTATTCCGAATAGATGATTTGGAACCGTTCCACGGCCCATACTAACGCTAGTGCCTCCTTTTCTGTTTGTGCATACCGTTGCTCGGTACTCGTTAGGCTCTTGCTGGCATAAGCTATTACTTTAGGCTGCTCGTTCTGGAACTGAAGGAGGGCGGCTCCTAACCCTACTGGGGACGCATCTGCCACTACTCGGGTTTTTAGATGAGGATCAAAATGGGCTAATCTTTCGACGTTAGAAACTAACCGGATCAGTTCGTTAAATGCTTTGTTCTGGTTTCGCTCCCAAACGAATTCGGCGTTGTTCTTTGTTAATTCGCGTAGTGGGAATGAAACTGTAGCTAAGTTTGGAATGAACGTTCCCACGTAAGTAATTAATCCCAGAAAACTCCGAACCTCTTCACAATTTTTGGGTGGCCGAAAGCTTCTTATTGCTTCAATTTTGTTTAGTGCAGGGAGCATTCCGTTCTGGTTAAAGCGTTGGCCAACGAATTCGATTTCTGTGAGTTTCAAAACACACTTGGATTGATTAAGTAAAATGCCATATTCCTCAATCTTTTCCATCACGTTCTCTAGTGCTAAATCGTGTTCGGTCTCAGTTTTTCCCGTAACTATGATATCGTCGATAAAATTGACGGTGTTTGGACAGTCGACCAAAACTTGTTCCAATATTTTTGGAATTTCTCTGGAGCGCATGAAATCCCAAACATCATTCGTTTATAACGTTAAAGTCCACGGTGGGTGATAAAAGTTGTGAGAGTTTTACTTTCTTCATCGAGCAGTAGTTGATGAAAAGCATCGTTTATGTCAAGGCGAGAAAAGTATTTAGCACCATTCATTCTCCAACGTATGTCTTCTATGGTTGGTAGTGGATGCGTTTCTCGCAAAATTGCTTTATTAACTTGCCGCATGTCTATGCAAAGCAGAATACTTCCACAATCTTTTACAACTATCACCATGGGTGAAACCCAGCTGCTCGGTTCCGATACTTTCTCTATTATGTCTTTAGCGACCAACTCGTTTAGTTTACTATCAACTTTTTCTAGCATGGGCAAAGGCAATCGTCGGAGTCGCTGAGCTACGGGTGTCACCGTCTTATCAATTAGAATGTGGATGCTGACTCCACGAATTGAGGGGAACGCACGAAATGTTTCAACCTGGTTGATTGATTCATGCTGGCTAGGTAATCCAACATATAATACTCCAAGCTGTTTTGCAGTGATTTTTCCCAAAAGTGGTTGTGGACCATTTTTAACTAAGTAAAATTTGGAAACTGTTCGGAGTTCTTTCAACCCGTCCGCAATAGCTATTTCCGCCTCAAACATCGTAATTATTTCTAAACAATCGGTCTGAGCGTATGCCTTGAACTTCCGATCCGGACTCCGTGCCTCGCCGATGATCTTGACTTGGTTATTCCTCATTGACGCCCACGTTCTATCGTCTATAATATTCGACTGGACTCCAGAATCAATTTGCATCTCGATAAGGATACCGCCTACTTTCGCCCAGATCAATTCGTCTGAGTCGTTGCCGAAGATACCATCTCCACTAATTCGCACTCAAGAGGTTCATTTTCGTCATCCTGGATTGCGTGAATTTTCCTTGCAAACTTTGCCGTTTTCTTATTTGGTTGAGTAGCATACAACAGCGAAATGACCTCGCTTGCCACATTTTGCGCACGTTTTGTCTCGTGCCGGGCAAGATTGTTGCCCATGGGTACGACCACAGAATCGACACAATGTTTTTATATGATGGATGTGTTGGTTATCTATTTCAAAAGATTTACTCCTACCGCTTATTTGTTCGTTGGCAACTCGGGATGTTTCATACGAATTTATTTGTTTAATGACTTCGTCCAGAGACAAGTTTTTTCTTGCAGAAGTTTGACTCGCAAATTTTCCGGTACAAACTGAAGTACTTTGTCAATGATTGCAATCCCTGCACTCTCTGCCGCAGTTGCCCCGAAATTGCACTTGGAGCCATGAGCTTGGGCACGCATTACAAATTTCTCTAGCGTTTCTTCCGGCTCCGGTTTCATTGACCAAAACAAAAATCTCTCGTGTGCTTCGTGTCTTTGTGGAGCGAAATATTCATCCAATTTAAGAATAGCAATCTCTTATGGGTCTACGCCCTGGTCTACGTCCGCCTCTGCATCTGCATCTGGAATGCTGAAAAATATTTCTTGCAGCTCGAGAGAACCACAAGTTAAAAGTAAATTCTTTTCCTCCGTTCCGTCCACTATCTCCGCCGTACGCAACCAAATTTCGAACCCCGTTTCCACGTCGTCCATTTTGTTCACCGCTCGGTTAGGGGAACGCCTGCTAACGACAGTGGTGGTAAATTCCCAAATAATTTGTTTGGTTCCATCGCTGATTCCCTGAAATGAAGCAGGTTGTGAATACGATCAAGTATTCTATTAGTTCACTCTTTCATGACAGATTCATGACTCTTTCCCGAGTCATAACTCTATAAATATCGAGTATTTCCTTTTTTCCTCGCTCTCTAGACGCGCATTTATTAAATTCTCTTCCTTCCTCTTCTTCGCTTTTTTCCGCTCTCTAGACGCGTACTTATTTGATTCTCTTTCTTCCTCTTCTTCGTTTTTCACTACCGCTTCCAGACACGGCTCATTAAAGGCATTTTCAATTCTTTCATCCGCTTGCAAGACGCGGCCTTGCTGTTTTCGAGACACAGCGCTTTTATAGATCTTATAATTTTGCCTTTCGCTTCCATAACGCTTCACTGCTGTTTGCTTGACACAGCTCTTTCTACATCTCTTTTGTTTTTTTTCTCCCGAGGCGGCCATTCTGTTTTCTCGACACAGAGCATTCACTTCACTTATCCTTTTGTCTTCCTTTGTACTCCGCATAACCCAAGCCAGCACTAACACTATGACGCTTTCAACGCATTATTTCATTTCTGCTCTTAATCATTCTTTTCCCCATTTCTTTCGTCCTTCTCTGATAACTTACCCTATTTTATTTCAATTCAAATGCTTCAATCTAGTGTTGCAAATATGAAAAAAGAAAATTAATCCTGTCCTCGTCGCCAATTTGTGGTGGGTAGCTTGCTGTAATACACGATCTGGCTTCACTCCGTTCTGTATGTGTTCTGACTATCTGTCATCGTTGTCAGATTATACCGCGCTCTAGCAAGGAGCGGAAAAAGCCGAGCTCTTTCAACACATACCACACACACTATTAGGCCGAAAATACACGGACCGGAATTTCGCGGCCGCGGAATTCCGCCTGCGTATAACAGATGTATAACAATCAAACTGTCACTTTTCCGCGCCGGCTATCCCGGTTGCTGTTTCGCAAAGATACCCACATGCAGTATTTCTGCGGTTTCGCGGCAGGAAAATTCCGTTGTCATTGCGTTATTGTGTACCGTTTGAAAAGGTAAACATTGTGCACTTCGAATTCTGTTGCCTTAAATTTGAGCACATCAAGACGGAAAATGGGTAAATATTGCATTTCAAAATATAATTACAGGATAAAGAATTTTGTGTTTAATTTCTAGATATCAAACCAGCAATGAAAAAACGAAAGAAGGTATGTCAAAGGATGATATTATGATGGGGGTTTCGAGAGCCGAAAAAGGGTCCGGGTTTCAGTGACCGCCAGTATTGGTCGACGTCGCAGTGTTCAGGCAGGAACGTAGAAGTGAATCCTGATAAATGCGCAGTGTCTTATAACACACAGGAACGAAGCGCGCGCGCCATGTTTATGACCATACAAAGTAGTCTACTGCATCCAGCAACTAGTCAACTGCATCTAGCAACTAGCAACTAGTAGGAAGACGAATAATTGGTTTGCGCGGAAGTTATTGACTTAGTGCGTTAGGCCGCAAATACACGACGCGCGTTTCCGCGGGCGCGTTCAAACGCGTATAACAGTTCCGCAGAGATATCCAGCATGAGCATCTCTGCGTTTCCGCGGTAGCGCGTTCGAATGACATTTCATTTATATGGCTGGATTGTTATACGCGTTTCCGCGGGCGCGGAAACGCGCGTCGTATTTGCGGCCTTACGTTTGCACCAGGAGAAAAACTTAGCCAGGATGGCTTTTAGTCGAAGATGGCTCTTTCTAGCTGACAGATTTGAAAAAATTGCTGTGGCAGCTCGTTTCGCTTTTTTAGAGGCAAGCAATGTGCGGTCACCCCACGGAGGTTCGCGATGGGGCTGTTTAATAGGAGCAGATTTCCGCAACGCGGTTCTCATGAAATCTGTGAAAATGTTCGTAGCATGGTCGAATGTATAGTTTGACGATTGAAATGATTGATCAAAGGAGAAAATTAGTCTCTAGACTTCAGTAAGGTCAGTGCGTGAGTAATTGAACCTTATTTTCGCAGCAGTGGTATTGGCAGTAGCTGGAGCTCGCTGGCACGTATAGGTCAAGAAGTTGTTGTGAGTTACCGTAATTGTTAAGCTGGCAAAGCGCATTCTGGTGCAGTCCATAAACGAATTGTATACTAATGATTTATGTTGTGCTAGCAATTTGCTGCCAATTAACGGCAAGAGCTGGATTTGTTTAACCAGGTCTCAGCGAAACAGAACAATGACTCTCCCGAAAAAACCCTTTATCGAAACGGCTCTGTTGGTGCGTATGATCCGACAAATATTCTCACAAAAATGTTCTCTTTCCAGACGATCTACATAAGTGATGAGGTTGTGCTTGCGTTTATCGATTGTGTTTTTCGGCATGAGGCGGTCTGGAACCGGCAACATCCAGAGTACAAAAATATTCATCAAAGAAATGATGAGTGGAACGACATCGCAGCAGAAATGGACCAACCAATCGATGAACTTAAAGAGAAGTGGGCATCGCTCCAATCCATTTACCGGAAGTACCGCTCAAAATTGAACCGGAGCATGGTAACTGGATCTGGTATGTATTTTTAAGTGAAAGTAATAACAATATGTTTATGATGGACATTTCATATCTTATTTTCAGGAGCTGATGAAATTGATCACCCACGGTGGTTCGCTTTTGCTGCGATGTCGTTCTTAGACGCAACGACTGATTGTGGAAATACCGTTAACACCGTAAGTTAAAATTATGAACAAGGAAAAAGGTTTTTGGATATGGTTTGAGTTATATTTTTATTTTACATATTAAAAACATGTTAAAAGGCAATCACTCTTTTATAGCCAATTAGTAGTATCTCTTTATTCAAATTCAATTGTATGATTATTAAAAATTTCATTATAAAAATTAATTGTTGAATTCAATTTTCTTATAAATAGTTTGCAATATGCATCCGAATTTGCAACATATTCAAATTAGGTCGCGACCTGTTTGTTTCGAGTGCACGCATGTTATTTATTTCCTCTTCTTCATTGGAAAGAAATTGACGGTTATCCTGACACCGTACATCCTCATCTCTTCTTATGAAATTATGTAAATAATTAGAAGCCAAGATAACTTTTTCGCATTTTCCTGACGCAGTTCGATAGGCTTTCTTAACACTCGAAACCTTCCACAGAGTATCCCGAAAGCCATTTCTACAGACCGCCTGGCAGTTGAATGACGAAGATTAAAATTACGCTCTACCGATCCTCTTTCCGTGAAGCCACTGAATGGCCTAAGGCAGTATTTTGTTAGAGGAAAGGCTTTGTCGCCTAAAAGCATATAGGGGACGAGGATGCGAGATGTTTGGTACAATGGTGCAGGGCTTGGTATTCCCAATTCATTTCTTTCAAGCTTTTGTGAAGCATTGAGTTTTTAAAACCCCTCCATCAGATATTCGACCTTTTGCGCCAATGTCTGCATACATAAAATTACAGTTGGCATCAACTACACCTAGCAGAACGATGCTAAAATGCCTTCTGTAATTAAAATAGTCGGTTCCACTATGTGGAGGAGACTTTATCATAACGTGTTTTCCATCAATTGCTCCGATTGCATGTGGAAAATTCCATTTGTCTTGAAAGCCTTGCGCGATTCGTTTCCATTCGTCGGAGCATGTGGGTAACTGCGAAAAGAAAAAAAGAGAAATAAAACAAGAATGTAATCCCAATCAGAAAGTGTCAATCAATATTTAAACTAAAGTATCTTTTTGTTTAGCTTTCTCATTTGGAAATAGAGGTGTTGGACGAGGCCCTCACACCTTCTCCAGGACCGTCGTGTGTGCCGTCACCGCAGCCTGGACCGTCGCGTGTGCCATCTCCGCGACCTGGACTATCGCGAGTGCCGTCTCCGCGACCTCAACCATCGCGAATGCCGTCTCCGCGATCAGGACCGTCGCGTGTGCCATCACCTCGACCTGGACCCTCGCGTGTGCCGTCACCGCAACGTGGACGGTCACATTATGCCACACCGCCTCGTCCATCTACTCCGCCAAATGTAGCGTCAAGGCGGTTTAAAAGGCGTTAGCAAGAGGTTAATCTTGCATACAATGAGGAGGTGGTTGCAGCTTTGCGGACGGTGGGTGATGCCTCAATCAAACTGGCCAGCCAGCTCAAAAACCCAACCGATACAGTGGATGGTCAGCTGTCCGGGATTGCCCACATCATTCGAGATTGGCCGCTCGAAAACCGGATGCGATGCCTAATGCGCATACGCATGGTGGTCCAAGAGGAGGAACAGGAGTATTTCCAGGAAATTTTCGGATACCAGGTGAGGCGATAGAATAGGTAAGAAGAGAAGTCGTGGTTTTCAAACCCGTTCTTTAAGTTAGCAATCGTTATTTGTACATAGCTAGATATCAGCGACTTTGGCATGTAAACTAATAAATTTTCTTTTCTTTTACAGTTTATGTAAAGCGGCGCTTTCTCCAGACGTGAATTAACATGTTTTAAGTTTAAGTAAAGTTAAATGCATTCAATGCAAAGACATGAATTATATATTATTATATGAAATATACTATGAATTATTGAATTTAAATTCCAATATTTTCATCATAGTTAGTTCACAGACTTAGACTTTTATGCATGCAAGAAACTCTCCAGCGTCTACATTAGACCATTAACTTACAAGTAACTCATATACCGAGCAGTTTGCTCATATACGGAATTCCCTTTCTTTGCACTGACCTTGGCTACCGCTTACAGCATCCATCTATAAAGCCGCCACGTTCCTAATTCGTAATCAGCGTTCTCATACACAAACCCCTTAACAATTTCAAAATATTGACTTATATTTGTTATAAGCACTCGATTAATTATCTTTTTATCAACTGATTCCAACGTCTTCAAGATCTACCCATCCCACAGTTAGTTTCGCTGCAGAAATATACTTGTAAAACAACAGATCAACATGATGATTTTTCTTTGGGTCTTACCTTTACCTGCTCTCGAAGGACTTCCACAAGACAGTCACACACTTGCGGTACAAATTGACCGATTGCCTGTGCTGAAATCTAAAACAAATTTGAATTAAATAACAAACAAAGACAAAGTATATTTTGGAGAATAAACAAAATTCCGACATACCCGGAAGGCGTATTCAAGGGTTTTGTATGAGTCTCCTGTAGCCAAATACCGCAAGGTAATTATAAGCTTGTCTTTGGCTGACTAACTTAAACGTATATTCGTATCCATTCTTTGAATCTTTGGACCGATTTGCTTAAGAAGGTAATCGAAATCGTTTCTAGACAATCTCATAAAATTAATTATGGTATTATCCAATTCTTCTTCCAAAATAGACGCTAGCAACCGACTCGCTTGCTCATCCCTTTTGCGAAGCATTGGGCGCATCCATTCTCTAGCTGGCGGAGCTTGCTGAAGCGACATCGTATGCAAACGAATGAAATTTGCCCACGCACTTGTCCATCGTAATGCAGCTGCTCTTTTGCACGAAACATTGTTAGCTTATAATAATTCGGAAGTGAGTTGAGAGTAAATTAGGTTCGACTCGAGTAACAGCGTTGCTCAATATTTGTAAACAAACGTCCAGGTCGGGTCAAATTTCTGTAGGTTATTGATTGTCAAATTGCAGTTATTGACATAACTGTCCTACAGGAATTCCGCGGCCGCGAAATTCCGGTCCGTGTATTTTCGGCCTTAGAATTGTTAAACAACAATTCGTTGGGTGTAAATTTCGTTGCCGTATGCACGCTATTGTTGTAAAGGGTAGCAGCAATCTTTGTTAAAAATCTTGTATCTGCTCCTTCATACTTATACTTATTTGTATTAATGATTTCTGTTATTGTGCAGTGTGTTTTTTCAATTTGCCCATTCGATTCTGAACAAGATGCATATTGTAACAAGACTCCTAACGACGACAAAAAACTATTTAGTTGGACAGACATAAACGTGGTCTCATGGTCTGTTATGATTTCTTTAGGCAATCCTATGATTGAAAAATAAGTAGCTAACTTCTTTTGAACTTGTACTATGTTCTTGTTTTTAAGGTACATCATTTGTAGATGTTTTGTAAATGGATCAATGATTGATAAGAAACTACACTTATTAATGATATAAATATCCATATGAACGCGATCTAATGGTTTATGGGCAATCGGTCTGGGTGAAATTTTTATATTGTAAGGCTTGCGTTCGTACTTATGACTACTACAAATTTCACAGCTGTTAACATAACTTCTAATCATTTTTAGCATGCAGGGAAAGAAATATGATCGCCGTTACTGATATTCTACTTCACATATACCTCTATGGGCTCTGTCATGCTCCGATGTAACGAGAAAATTTTGTCTATCAATGCTTGTTACATCTTCTACCATAATGAGCTTTTGTGAAATTATGACTACTAAATGTTTCCTGAATCGTTTGCATAAGATTTTCTGCAGCAAAAATAGCGGTCTGCTTTCCGTTGTGGTACATGCTTAAAAACCAACTGACATTACTTGAATCGAAATTGTTCTGAGTGATAACAGTTTTTTGCAAATTTACAAATGGTGTTTCTTTAACAATCGCATTTGTGTCTCCTAATTTGAATATAAGCTGATTGCGATACAAATTTACAGGTCTTGTTGTGTAGTGAACAAAGTAATCGCCGGATATATCCCCAGAATGAATCGTTTCGCTACTTCGGTTTGTTCCACTTCTTGGAGAGTCTGAAATGGAGGAAGCATTACTTACTTACTTATCAGGCACTACAACCGCTTTGCGGTCTTGGCCTGCCTCAGGAGTGTCCGAAACCGCTCACGGTCTCGCGCCTTCGTCTGCCAGTCCGTTATCCCGGCCTTAATGGCGGACGCCTCCACGCCATCTTGCCACCTCAATTTGGGCCTACCACGCCTCCTCTGTCCTTGTGGACGGCCTAAAAAGACTTTACGGGCTGGGTCGTCCGTTTCCATGCGTATAACATGACCAGCCCACCGGAGCCTGGCGAGCTTTATACGCTGTACGACAGTGAGGTCGCCGTACATCTCGTATAGCTCGTCATTATAGCGGCTCCTCCATTGTCCTTCCACACATACGGGGCCAAGTATCCTTCTGAGCATCTTCCTCTCGAACGCGGCTAAGAGGGTTTCGTCAGATTTGGACAGTGTCCATGTCTCAGAGGCGTATGTGAGTACTGGTACTATATAGGTACTATATAGTCCCAGCTTCGTCCGTCGCGACAGGTTCTTTGAGGTGAACTGATTTTTCAGGTTGTAGAATGACCGGTTGGCAGCCAGCATCCTTGCGCGCAACTCAGTTTCCATGGTGTTGTCGTTGCTGACCTTTGACCCAAGATAGGTGAATTGTGAGACGACTTCAAAAGTGCGTTCACCTATCTGCACGTCACGCCTACGTAGATTCTGATTATTTGTTGGTGGGCCCGCTGATGTTGCCACCATCAGTTTGGTCTTTGCCTCGTTTATCTGCAATCCGAGGCTCTCTGCCGCCTGCTCGATCCCTTGGTAGGCTTCTGCTACATAGGAGAGCCGCAGACCAATGATGTCTATATCATCAGCGTATGCCAGGATCTGGGTTGACTTATAGAAGATGGTTCCCGTAGTCTCCACCCTCGAGTCACGGATGGCCCTCTCTAGCGCCAAGTTGAATAAGAGACAAGCAAGCCGGTCCCCTGGCGCAGACCTTTGGTGGTAGCAAAGGTCCTGAGAGTTTTCCATCCACCCTCACCTGGCATGTGACGTTGGTCATAGTCATTCTAACTAGCCTTATCAGTTTGGCCGGGATTCCAAAAGAGCTCATAGCGTCATACAGTTTTACCCTGGCTATGCTATCATATGCGGCTTTGAAGTCAATGAAGAGATGGTATGTGTCGTGTCTGTATTCAGCCATCTTCTCCAAGATCTGCCGCATGGTGAAGATCTGATCAGTGGTTGATTTTCCGTTTCGGAATCCTCTTTGATAGTTTCCTACTATCTCTTCGACGTGCGGGACAAGGCGATCCTGAAGGATCAGGGAGAATATTTTATAGGCAGTATTCAACACCGTAATACCCCTGTAGTTGTTGCAGTCCAACCTATCTCCCATCTTGTATATGGGGTAGATGATGCCGAGATTCCAATCACAAGGCATCGATTCGCTATCCCACACCTCAGTAACAATTTGATGAATCTCGTTTTCTAGTCGTGCACCTCCATTCTTGACCAGTTCGGCTGCAATTCCGTCGGTTCCGGGTGCCTTGTTATTTTTCAGCCGACGGATAGCCTTTCGTGTTTCTTCTATGCTAGGTGGCAGTAGCATGAGACTATCTGCTAGTGGCGCTTCTAGCTGTTCGTTAAACTGGTCGTTGAGTAATTCATCAAAGTACTGAGCCCACCGCGAGAGGACCTCTGGCTGGTTACTGACCAGATCTCCATCCTTGTAACGACAGCAAGTTACCTTAGGTACAACGTTGTTTCGGTAACCTGCTATCGCTTGGTAAAACTTTCGTGTCGGTCCGTACGCCTCTCTGGTTTGCTCGAGTTCCCGCATGTTTTGCTCTTCCAAAGCATGCTTCATGGAGCGGTGAACTCTTTTCTCTTCGCGTCTGAGCCGTGAATATTCCTCTGCGCATGCCCGAGGAAGCATTGATATCTCGTATAGATTTGTCAGGGTCAGTCCTCCTGCTCAATGCATCTTTAGTTTTTCCGCAACGTACCACATTAGTTTTTCCTTCTTTGTATTTAACTTCATAGTCGAAGTTTTCTAGCTCTAAACGCCAATTCAGTATTTTCGAATTTTTGAAAGATGTTTTTATAAACGTAAGAGGTTTATGGTCCGTGATTAACGAAAACTTATCCCGTAAAGGTAGGGCTTAAACTTTTAACCGCCCAAATTATAGCATGGCCCAAATTATCTCTCTGTTGCTGGATAGTTGGATTATGTACTATTCAGTGTTCTACTAGAAAATGCTATAGGCCGTTCGCAATTATCTTGAACATGGGACAAAACCGCTCCCAATGCAAAGTTGCTTGCGTCTGTAGTGAGAATGAAGGGCAGTTCAAAGTCCGGATAAGCAAGGACTTGATCAGAAGCAATAATATTTTTTGGCTCTTCAAATGCCTTTTTATAATCTTCCTCGTCATACGCTACTTTAGCACCTTGCTTTAAACATTTTGAAAGGGGTCTTGTTAATCTAGCATAATCTTTCACAAACTTACGGTAATAACCAGTAAGCCCTAGGAATTGTTTGATTTCCTTTTGATTCATAGGTAGACTCCAATCGAGGATTTTTAAATTTTACCGGGATTAGGTCTTATTCCATCTTGAGTTATTAAATGACCTAGGAACTCTGTTTCTCTTTTCAGAAATTCACATTTGTTTACATGAATTTTTAAATTACAAGCTGCTAATCTTTTCAACACTTTATCCAGGTTTTCTAAATGTGATGTTAAATTATTACCAATTATAATAATATCGTCTAAGTAGACAAAACAAATCGATCCTATGTATCCTCTTAGTACATGGTTCATTGCACGTTGAAACGTCGCTGGGGCATTTTTTAACCCGAACGGCATCCTCGTGAACTCGAAATGTCCCTGAGATGTCGAGAAGGCCATTTTTTCGCGATGTGCAGGGTCCATTTCTATCTGGTGGAAGCCAGATTTCAGATCTAATGTCGAGAAGTATGTAGATTTTCCCAAACAGTCCAAGATTTCCTCTATCTGGGGAATAGGGTATTTATCATTAATAGTTTTTCATTCAGTTTGCGAAAATCTATTACGACTCTTATTTTCCTTTTTTGTGAAGCATCCGGTTTTTTGGGAACTACCCAAATGGGAGACGAATATGGACTATTCGAGGGAATAATTACTCCATCTTCGAGCATTTCCAAGATTTGCTCTTCTACGTCTTTTTTAAAATGATTTGGAAATCTATAAGTTTTGCTGTACGTTGGCTCATCGTCTTTAGTTATGATTTTATGTTTAACTGCGGTTGTTGAAGAAAGTTTTTCATTACTCTTAAGGAGTACTTGTTGGTTATTCAATATTACATCAAAAAGATTATCTTTTTCATAAGGTGTCAAATGGTCCGACCTTATCAAAATTTCTACTGCTTTTTGTTGAGTGGCTCATCGACCTTTAATGGAATGGGGTTAATTGTTTCAAAATTATTTACATTTAGATGAAAACTGTTTGTAATTGTTGGTGCAATATGGGATTGGCTTATAATATTTACGATGGACTTATTGTTTTCTGATTTGTAGAGCCCAGGTTCTATTATAAGATTATTACAGAGTAATTAATGGCATGGAACAAACCAATCACCATTTTCTAAAGTGTCGATTGTAACTATGTGATGGAAAAATTTGTTGGTTGGAAAATATTTAACAAATGGAATAATTTTACCAGCGATAGTAACTGTTTCGTTGCTATAGTAAATTATAGAATTGCATCTAGCTATATATTGCGATCCAATAATTCCATCAAAAATTTATGGAAATCATATTCATAGTACATTTGATTTGGCAATTCTGGTCCAAGCAAATTTATTGACCCTTTCTGTGAAACATTATGGCAACCTGATGCATTTTTTATTACGGTATTAACAGGTTCTAATGACTGAATTATTAACGGTTTCAAAATATTCTTATTTGCACCACTATCCAAAAGTTTAGGATTTAAATTAACTAAATTAATTAGGTTAATTTAAACCGTTGAGAAGTTTTAGGATGTGTCCCTGTTATGTATGGAAGAAAATCTAAATCGGTAAAGTTGTTTCTACAGCTTCCCAAAAATTTACCAAAATATCATCCTCCTCATTTTCAAAATTTCGTGGGCAATTTGAATTTAATGTTTCGGTTGTATTCAAATTTTTTTGATTCAAGGTTAATCTTGTTCTACTAGACTCAGTTTCCATTGGAACTGGAGAATCCCTATTAGAAGAGTGCACGTTTCTCGTGTTACGGTTCATGAAACTCGATGTCGAAGCTTGATTTGTCATCCTTGGTCTATTTGCGTTGCCATCAAATCGCTTCTGCAAACCTTCATTGTGTGAAGTGTAATGCTTCGCTTCGGTCACTTTTCTAACATTTGAATTTTGTGCTGTGGACTCGTTGGATTTCAGCTTGCATAAAAATGCATATGCTCCTTCCAAATCTTCTGGTCGTGCTGCTTGTACATAACCAAAATATGGTTCCTGTAACCCTGCAATAAATGCAGCTAGGCTTGTTTCGCCAATGAAGTGGTTTATAGCTGACCAGCTCTCATTATATTTTTCGTTTTGCCTTGCTATTTGCTTAATTTTTGTATTAATTCCTTTGTCTGCATGTAATAGCCTTTTAAATTGGTACTATTGTTCATTTTATTATGCCATAATTGGCACATGTGCGTTGATAGATCATATCTATCGCTGAAAGTTTTTGTCAAAATCTCTTTGATATCTTGAAAATCGGTAGGGTTACCTTCTAAGCACAATGCATCTTTTGCACGCCCCTGTATTTTGTTGCTTATAGCATCCTCATACATTTGGTAAACGGCATAATGCACGTTTCCCTTAAAAATGTTCAGTGCGTTCTCTGCTGTTTTAAGCCATGCAAAAAGCTGTTTTTTGTTTCCATCGTACACAGGGACTGCCTTTATCGGGTCTGGGATTTTAAAAAAGGCATCCAAATTAACGCTAAGGTTAGTGCCCTGCGCTACGCTACTCGCTACACTACTACTAGCCTGCTGAGTATTACTATCAAGTGTGAGTATTTTTGAGACTGTTGCTCGTGAGAGACAGCGAGAGTCTGTACGAGATGCGTAAGCTGCTCAAGTTGCGCCTGTGTTTGTTCCATGTTATCGGTTAAAGATAAGCGCTCGAGAGGAATATCAACGTTGGTGGGCACGTATGAGAGGCTGCCGGAATCGTTCGATATTGAATCTGTATCCGAACAGAAAGCCTCAATGGTTGAATTTCTCCACGTAAAATGCTTCGGTTATAAACGTCTCACTAAGAACACGTTTTTAATTTTTCAAATTTAAGAGATCGAATAGTTCTATTTTATAGTGACTATCCGAAACACAGTAGCAAAAGTTTTTCTATCTCTGTCACTCAGACAAACAAGAGAAATTAAAAACCAAAAGTTTGCTTACCTGTGTGTTGGTGTTGAAGAACACGTGAGGATCCTAACCTCAATCCGACGTTTGGTGATGAAAAAGCGAGAAGAGGATGGTCCTGTCGATGACAGAAAACAGAAAACGGCGTTGCCACAAATCGTCCGCACTTTTAAAATTGCACGGAGATGAATACGTAACCCTATCTTGTAGTAGCTACAAATCCGGACAAACTACGTAAGCGTATTACGGCTCACTAGCACTGTTTTTTCCTAATCAACGACTACCGTTGTAACGACAATTACAAGTCGTGGGTGTTGTGTTTGTGTCCTTTCTCTTTAACAATCGGGATAATAATGAATCTATTGAGGAGCCTGCGTTTATCATCAAACTGACAGTGCAACACGTCAGTTGAATAAGGTTATATGATAGTGAGGTGTGATTGAACGTTTTATATGTAAACATATAATAATAAACACACATGTATATATATAAATATATATATATATATATATATATATATATATATATATATATATATATATATATATATATATATATATATATATATATATATATATATATATATATATATATCTATATCTATATATATATATAGGTGTCCCCCGAGATACGACTGTATTTGGGACCGAAAAAATGTCCCAAAGCAAGGCGTAAGTCGAAAAAGTCGTATGTCGAATATCTATGAATATAAGTGAGCCGAAGTTGAAGAGTTTGAATTTATGATATCGTGTATATTATTTACAGTAATGTTCGATAATGTAATAATTATATTCCAAAAGCCGTACACAATATAGATATTCAAGATCGGGTTGTTTTGGAATCTTTGGAAATGTGTGTATAACGGTTATCAGCCAAGAAATTTAAAAAAAATACATCAATTTCTTGTCAATGACAACTTTTATCTGTCAAAATCAAATTCGTCGTATCTGCGAATCGTCGTCACTCGAGGGGGTCGTAACTCGGGGCACGCCTGTACAGGTGTCCCCCGAGATACGACTGTATTTGAAACCGAAAAAATGTCCCAAAGCAAGGCGTTAGTCGAAATAGTCGTATGTCGAATATATGTGATTATAAAGTGTTCAATCTTACGATTTCGGATAATGTTCTTTCGCGTTTCGGTGTAACTTTTTCTAGCTTTTTATAATTACCGGGTGTTGTTCCTTGTATTGCACAATTAGAAGAGAGTTTATTTCACGCAATTCACTTATACTTATAAACTAATCGATCGTGCCCGAACGCTCCGAACTCAACGAATGATCTTCGTGTTTCGTTAAACACGAATCAACTGTCAGGGCTTCCGTGCCTAAGCCTGAACATCCTCCCCCCCCTTGACGCAAGTCAATAATCAAAACAATAACAAATATAGATAACGGAAGTTAAACGTATGTGCCTTCGCGTTCAGATACAAATAAGGTAAGGTACAAATTCTTATGAGGGGGCATGTTACAATACCTTTCGTTACTTTCAGCTTTAATACCCATGCCAACTTATCGTCTTCGGTGTGCGCATGCCGTGTGGTGTTGCGAAGGAGCAAACCGATCTCCGGGATAATCTTTCTGCCAGGTAAGCTAAGCTGTTGTTCATCATCGCCATAGAATAAATGCATTGTACTTCTTGTAGGCAAGCCGTCGACAAATGCTGAACCTATGTGCCGACTAGGATATGCGCTAAGTGTAAGTGACGACTAATCGATAGGGTCATCAGGCATTGATAGAAGAGGACGCGAACGCGTCGCTGCCTCGATTAAGTTTAGACCGGTAGTGCAGGTGAAAGCTGCAGTGTAGGTGGTTATCGCTTGATGGTCTTCGCTGCTGCCTTCAACAATCCGCAAGAGGGTGGTGGTGTGGGTAGAAGAAAGTGCCAAATGCAAATTCGGTTGCAATCTGTAACGAATAAGTATAGTTGTTCGCCGCGGAACAGATTAACTAGCTCATGAAGCTCGCTTGCAGCACTCGCGTTGTGTGCTGGTAAACCGCGTCGCGCAGTCAATCGTGGTAGTGATGAAAGTTGTAGTTGTTAAACTGTCGGTTGCTGTCGTGTGCATCGACAAAAAATTATCTCATCTGACCAATACAAAATTAGCCTTCCATCTAACGGCCAATGCTCATCCCGTACCGTCGAGTGCAATGATCTTCCTTCTGGCTGATGAAGCTCCGTGTAACGGCACTTGTCGATCATGTGCGTAAACGGCTGTATTTTAGGAGGCAGGACAGGATGCTTTGCATGGTAGGGCAGCTGAGTATGCCGTAATATTTCTCCTACTCGAATGATTCCTAGAGGGTCTAGGAGTGAAGATAGTGTTCGCCAGGGTGTTTGTTTCGTCACCACGTTGCCTTTTTCGTGCTGCCCGAGATCCATTGAAAATGCATCCAGCTGCGCAGTATGGTGTAGCACAGTGTTTGCAGTATTCATGCGCTCGGTACCCCGGTACCAAAATCCATGCGACTTTTTGCTAACGGATTGATTAAATGGCGCCCGATTAGACGATCCGATAGAAGCACTTTTCAGGCTTAACGGATTGAGCGAGATACACCGTCGCGGCGACACGATACATGTTGCATACATGTGTACTACATTTTAAGAGCCCCCCTCGCTTTCTTTCGGATTGCAATGAGTTCAGACACACTTAAAACTTCGTTTAACATATTTTATATTCGTTTTTTATTTTTAACTTTCATTTCTGAAGTACATTCTTTCATACACACATCCTCCCCAGGTATTTTTCGAAGATTTTTCGAAGAAACTAAAAAAAACTAACGCACACAACTAGATCCGCGAGAGAATCGGCAAAGAAAAAAAAACACATACACACACACACCTCCTCCTCCCCTTAGTGTTTTTCGCAAAGTGATCCCGTAGAACGTGAACGCAAAAACACACACACACAAAGCACGCAGGCAAGCACACACACTCCTCCCCCCCCCCCCTTCGTGTTTTCGCAAGGTGATTCCGTAGGAGATCGCACGCATGCAAGCACACATACACGCACGCATGCAAGCACACATACACAGCCACGCACGCATGCAAGCGCACATACACACACATACACAGCCACGCACGCATGCAAGCACACATACACACACATACACAGCCACGCACGCATGCAAGCACACATACACACACACATACACCTACCCCTCCCCCCTCTCTTGTTTTTTTGCAAGGTGATCCCGTAGGATCTCGTTATGCGAAGCGGCAAAAACACACACAGCCACGCACGCAGGCATGCACACACATACACACACATAGACGCTCGCGCGCACGCACACACGAACGCACGAGGGAGCGTAAAGGTTCTATACGTTGCCGGTCTCCCCCTCCCGTGTTCTCGTTCTCCGAGAAGGCTGATGTGTGCACGTTTGTGCGTGTACCTTTGCCGTCCCTCCTCTCCTTCCTCATCCGTTGACCGTTCGTTGTAACCTGGAGGATTAGTTCAGCGCTGTTGAAGAAATGAAGATTAAGAATAAGATTACTCACTCTTTTTCCGTATGCTTTGTGTGTTATCATAACTTAACTTATTGCAAACAAAATCCGGACTGAAGCTCCTCGTTTAGAATATTCCGCATTCGATCACATCCTCGGCGATGCTCGACGCCATCAGTGGATGAAAGCAGGAAAAGAAACAAAGAAAAGAATCAGTCACCATCAGCATCATCTTACTCTCACAGTTTTACATCGGTTGATGATTCTTATCTTTTCAATTCCACCAAAACAAACAGCGATGGAACCAAATCCAGAACACCAAAATCACACACGATTTCTGGAGCAAACCGACACATCCTCCCCCTCCAATTGTTTGCCACAGACTGACGTGTGTGTGAGCAGCAATGTTCTTGATGCGGTGAGCAACGGTAAAGCACACACAAGAAGAAGCGAGACGGCTATACGAGTAGCGAATTACGCCGCCGCACAGACAGCGCGCGTCATAATTTTATGCGCGAAAATCTTAAAATTTAAGTTATTCATGACAAATTGTATCGACATTTTCATACTCTGACGAACTTTTACGAAAGATATGTAAAAACTTAATGTAGTGCAATTAAATTTAGTGCAATATCATTAGCAGAACATAACATTTTGATATTTGTTTGTAAGTTCAGATCTTAGGAGCTACTACTTTTTTGAACAATAAATGAAGAAACACAAATTTTGTCTAAGTCCAGAATAGCAACAGGGAAGATGTCGTACCCTGAGTGTGGAGATGTGTGTGTGTATGTGGTGAACGCTGCCGCGACAAGCGTGCTTTAGGATACAACGCGTGTAGGAGGGGGGTAAAATCGCTTGGCTCATTGAAAATACAGGCAAAGTTGGCGCGAAGAAAACGCAACACTGCGGATCGTATGGAAAATGTTGCGCGTTCAATCCGATTGCCATGCGATTGTCCTGGGGGTAGTGATGATTAAAGGTGCGTGGTGGTGTGCTGCTGTTCGTTGAGTGCGTGACCTTTCCTTAGTGTTACGTGCGCGGTGAATGCAGTATGCAACGATACGCGACAATCGCTTGTAGCTGTAACACGTAAACAAAGGAAAATTAGTAGGCGTTATCATTACGGTAGCACTCACCATACGAATCTCAAGATTCGTTTCTTCGGTTGGTTCACGGTTAGAGTTGGGCCAGATGGAAGCGGGTAGACAAAACCAATCCGGACCGAAGCTCCGCAGCTTACTTTTCAGGAATTCTGCTGACATACCGTGAGAAACGAAATCTGCAGGATAATACGCGCAGGATAAATGCTTCCACGGTCGCTGGTGAATCGCATGAATCATCTTGCTCTGGATCATATAAAATAACGTGAGCCTTTACCTCCTCATATGGTAAAAGCTTTCGCGCCTCGATCTGTTCAGCATATAAAGCAGCGAGCACATTAAGTGAATTGGATACGTCATACGTTTTATCTAAATGTAGCTCAATAGGTAAGTGAACAGCTTGGTGTTTTGTCACTTCGTGAAACTTTTCGTGCTTTCGTACTTTGAGTGAATATCTATCATTAACTTGTGCTTCTTCTTCTTTACAGAATCGCACGGTGGATTCATTTCGTGATACCATGCATGCTACCGATGGCATGTAAAAGATTTCGAACAATTTGGGGATCATCAAAACACCAACATCCAGCTCGTAGTGGGTGGCTTTGGACGCAAACTTCGCAAGCACCGTGGTTTGCACCGGGATGGAAAATTGATCCGCACCAATCAGAGTAATGTCGATCGAATTATGTTTTGTATTTGATGTATAAGCGAATCGATTGCTGATTGGAATAAGCTGAGTTACACCATCTAACTGTACGCTTGTAGGATGCATTATACTATGTGCATCGCTAGCATGAATAACCGCGTGTGTGAGACAGAAATTTCTCAGAAGTTTGTCTCAGTGCTGCATCGCTGTTTGTTTGAGTGCTTGCCGTGTGATCGTCAGTGTTGTGTGTGTGTGTCATCGGAGCATTTTGCGCAGCTGGCTTGGTTGCAATGGAAAATGCACCGAATTTATGTGTGTAACACGCGAGAACATTTGCGCAGATGGCGTCGGTGCAGTGGAAAATGTGTCGGTGTTTTGTGTATTACACGCAGAAGCATTTGGCGCAGCTGGCTTCGGTGCAGTGGCAAATGTGCTGGTGTAGTGCGGTGTGTGTATCAGTGTGTGGTGTGCTGAACTACAGTGCTTACACTTGTGTTGCGACGAGCAATCACGCGTGTGGTGATTGTCGTGCAAGCAATTTAGGCAGAGCTTGAGTGTATTTGCGTTCTGATATCGTTCATCCGAATTCATGAGCATGAATTGTGGGCATTTTGCTATAGAGTGTTGCGTATAGCATATAGGGCATGTGCGTGTGTGTGCGTAAGTCGTAGCCGGAGAATTAGCTTCGCGTAAAGGTTTAGCTTTTTATGCTGGTAGGACATTTGCTTTCCGCTAGGTGTCGCCGTGGTATTGTTTGCACGAGTGTAACCACAAGCTAACCCGGGAAGCACGATGGTGGTCTGTTTTGTCCCTGCCAAAGAAATTATCCCTGCGCTTTCATTTCGCTGCAAACGCATTTTATTTGATTTTAACACGGCTTCTATGCGTATCAAACGATCATCGTAATCATCGCGTACAACGGCATTATGCACAATTTCGTCCTGTGTGACTGCTGCGTCTTCTAATTGGCATTGCACAGTTTCCAAGTCGATGGAAAGCTGTTCGATTTTTGCAATGAGAGGGTCGATCTGCATTGCATCCCGTTCTGGGTAAAAGTTTATGAGAAACTTTTCGTAATCCGGTAACATCGCTAGCAACGCTGTCCTTCTGGACGATAGGATGCGTTGTTGGGTTTCCATAGTTCGGTTTTAGGATGACGCTAAATTTCACGAACACAGTGAGCTCGGTCGACGGTGTTGCGACTAAAGCAAAGTTACACGCACAATAATCACAAATATCGCGAGAATCCGTAAAACTATTTAAACCAGAATCCGTCGTTATTCTGGTCACGGCACCAATGTTCAATCTTACGATTTCGGATAATGTTCTTTCGCGTTTCGGTGTAACTTTTTCTAGCGTTTTATAATTACCGGCTGTTGTTCCTTGTATTGCACAATTAGAAGAGAGTTTATTTCACGCAATTCACTTATACTTATAAACTAATCGATCGTGCCCGAACGCTCCGAACTCAACGAATGATCTTCGTGTTTCGTTAAACACGAATCAACTGGCAGGGCTTCCGTGCCTAAGCCTGAACATAAAGTTTATAACTGAAATTGAAGAGTCGGAATCTAAGAAATCGTGTATTTTATTTAAAATAATGTACGATAATGTATGTCTTTTCACCGAAATCGATATAGAAATTCAAGACCGGAGAGTTGTGGAATCTATGTAAATGTGTTTGTAACGGTTATAAGCACAGCAATTCAAAAAATATACGAATTCCGTCTCAATGACAACTTTAAACTGTCAAAATCAAAATCGTCGTATCTGCGAATCGTTGTAACTCGAGGGGGTCGTAACTCGGGGGACGCCTGTATATATATATATATATATATTTTTTTTTAACTGCAGTGAACCTTCTCTTATTTGACACCTCTCCAATTTTTTAAAACCTCTCTTATTTGAACATTTGGCACAGTCCCTTGATTTCCAGTACATTTTTGTTCCTCTAATTTGGAAAACCTCTGAAATCTGTGTCCCTCTTATTTGTGTATGGTATTGCCATGGTTATTGAATGATGTATGCTCAAATTGGCAATCCTGTTCGCAGTTTCCTATAGCAACAGTTAAAGCTGCATACTAAATGTTCTGTCTCTTTCTTCTTTGGATGGACCTTTCATTCACAGTATTGAACGAACGGCTACAACAACACCGTACTGTGTGATTGTGATCCAGCGAGTGCCGTTACAATCCTCGCTCCCTTACACGACGACTGAAAGTGCGAATTACCGCCGTATTAGATGAACGCCTGCAATAGCTCCGTAGTGTGTGAGAATTGTGATCCAGCGAGAGCCGTTACAATCCTCGCTCTCTCACAAGACGACTGAAAGTGTGTTCAATACACACTGTGACGTGATACTGTCGCCGTGAAAGTGCACCGTGTCGTACCAAAATCGGACCTTTGGTGACCGGAGACGACCCTATGAGAGAACTACTGAGAGTGGCCAACGGCGAGCAGTTTTCGACAAGCAAAAAGAAAAAAAACAGCAATAAGCAGCAGAGCAATCGCGGGTAAAGCAGCGCAATGGTCTGGAAAAAAGGTTGGTAATGTGAAACGCAAGGTCAGTTCAAAGAAATTTTAAACTAAACTAAAAAAAACCCTTCATATTTCTATGTTTTATTTTATTATTATTAAACTTTATATATATATAATTATGGGATGCGTTACCCCAGCTAAGCTCCTCGATCACCACATGTAAACCTAAACTTCAATGCGTATCAACCGGGGCGATGCAAGCCAGGCGAGGTGCAGAGCGTAGCGAATGTCAGGATCTCGTTCTCTTTTGGTGAATAAACGCTCGACGAACAACACGAATATAATTATATATATATACATATATATATATATATATATATATATATATATATATATATATATATATATATATATATATATATATATATATATATATACATACATAAATATATATATATATATATATATATATATATATATATATATATATATCGTTATATAGATAAATATATATATATATATATATATCGTATTCATAACGTGTTAAAATAGCTAAGCGTGTTACGAAAAAAAACAATCGGGATGTGAAAAACCGCGTGTGATAACCTAACCTATAATTTCTGAACAACTCACAACCTTTCGTCAGTGACCACGTGTTCAGAAATTCCTTGTGAGCGCCTAACCTAAAATAATACGTTAAGTTTCATTTTTCTATTCTGCCCCGTCCAATCCGTAATAATGTCAAACTAAAAAAAAAAAGGGCTCATGTCCAAACAAGTTAAATTTGCTATATTTAAAGCTGTTCCACCTAGACGGATAACTCGAAGTTAAAAAAAGATAGACCAAACCGAGATCGCTAACATAAAAACTGAAATGGCTACAAAACTTGATTTAAACCTTGCTTTAAAAATCGTTAAACCTTTTTCGGGCTTGGCTACTGATCTACCAAGCTATATTGAGAGCATTGAGCTGTTAAAGGATTACTCTGAAAACGTGAGTGAGAGTGAATTAATTCGTTTTGTGAAATTGACACTAACCGGTGCTGCACATGGTGCAATAGATAGTGCAATTACCTTAGAAGAAGTTTTAATAAACTTAAATTGCGGTTTAGTATAAAAATTTCGCCATTCGCTGTGGAAAATTAAATGAAATTAACTAAGCATGGAGCGAAATCTGTAACAGATTTTGGTTTGCTTATAAAAAATTTATCCGTAAAATTAGCTGCATCTCACGTTTCCAAAGGGACATTTAGTACAGAGTCAGCGAATATCGTACAACCAGTGGCGGTGCGATCTTTCATTGATGGGCTCGAGAATCCAACCAATAATTTTTTTAAAAGCACGTAACCTGTTGCGGCCCCGCCGCACTCGTTTCTTCGTAATTAAAAGGTCACAAAAAAAACAAGAACGATTAATTTTTCGTTGACTGTCCTTTTATATAGTCACTTTTTCATCAGTAATAGTTGTTCAAGAAAGAGAAAAGATTTCCTATTTTTCCCGTCTACTATGTAGACAAGATCTCCGCACTCTAGCGGCTTGGTTTCCCCGAACCATTTGGACCTCAGATTTATAGTCGGCGCGTATTCTTTTACCCATCTATCCCATCGGATAACTGCTGTGTTCTACAATATGAATCCCGCAACGCTTCTTTAATGTTTGTGAGTGGGATATTACGCTTATCCATCTCCGAAACCCCACGCAGGAAATGATTCGGTGTCAGGGTCTCCTGGTCGCTGCCACCTTGTGTCACCGTAGTCAACGGCCGACTGTTGATGATATCTTCAGCTTCTACGATGGCCGTCTGAAGGATCTCGTCTGTCAGTCGTCTTCCGTCATCGATTGCTGCTAGTATGCCTTTAACTGACCTCACCAAACGTTCCCACACCCCTCCCATATGGGGTGTGACTGGGGGGTTGAAGCTCCATTTTGTCCGCGCGTTCGTAAACTGGTCCGCACACTCATTCTGGATAGTCCAGACCATTTCGGTGATTTCTCGGCTAGCTCCTCTGAAGTTCGTCCCATTGTAAGATAAGAACTCAAAAGGCCAGCCTCGTCGACAAATGAATCGCCTCAGAGCCATCAGACAGGATTGCGTAGTCAATCCATGAGCGATTTCAAGATGGATTCCACGTACAGTATCGGACAGAATGATAGGACCCTAGTGTTTTCAACGCAGCATGCACCCGTTGGGACAGGTTTATGTGTGGTTTGTGTGTTTGTGTTTGTGTGTGTGTGTGCATGTGTGTGTATGTGTGTGTGTACATGTGTGTGTGTGTGCATGTGTGTGTGTGTATGTATGTTTGAATGTGTATTGGTGTGTGTGTTTGTTTCACAAGTATGTCGTTTCGGATAGATTTGTTAGTAGTTTTTTTGTGTTTTGGGTTAGGTTTTTGTTTTAATTAGCAGGACCACCGCCCTCGCGAGCAGTGATCCCTATTCAAAAATGCAATAAGCTCAGTTTTTGATCTTATTGCCGTCGCCCACGATGACATATATCATGCGTTGACACATCGACATCACCAGATTCTGGATCGTTTCAGGTGGAATTTTGCTCCACACCTCTTGCATGTGATCGAAGAGGTGATCCAGATCTTCCGGTATGTTTTTACCCAGCCTCTTCTTGAATATTGCCCAGAGGTTCTCAATGGGAGTGAGATCCGGGCTAAGGGCAGAGCCACTTCATTGTTTTGACATTGTTGTCAGCAAGCCAAGTTTGGACAGTCCCGGAAGTATGCTTAGAATCGTTGTCTTGCATAAACATCCAAGACCGAGGAAGGTTCTTCCTAGCATGCGATAGCAAATGAGTATCAAGAATGTCTCGATACCCAAAACGATTTAAATTACCGTGGATTCGAACCAACGGACCCATCCCATAGTAGGAGAAGCATCCCCACACCATGAGACTACCACCGCCATGCTTGAAAGTTTTGAAGCAGTACTTCGGATCAAGAGCACAATTAACAGGGCGCCGAACCAACCTGCGTCCGTCCGACCCCTGTCGATTGAATTTCGACTCGTCTGACCACAAAACCCTGCGCCAATCCTCCTCATCGAAGAACATGTGCTCAATTGCAAATAACACCCGTGCGTTTTTATGCGCAGGTGTTAAATTGGAGCACTTTGCGTGGCACTCGCGCGAGTAGCCCGGCACTGACCAATCTTCGCTGAACTGTTCTCGGCGTCACCGCCAATTTCAGTCTGCCTCGGATCTCTGGTGCCGAGCTAAACGGATGTTTCTTCGATATGTTTACGATCTTACGGTCTTCCTCCGCCGTGGTCTTTCGAGGACGTCCGGGTGACTTGCGCGTTTCGGTTGTCCGAAGCGCGTTTGCCACAAAGGTGCGCGATCGTTCCATCACGAACTCGATCGTTCTGCGCTTAATGCCAGCAGCCGCCATTCGCTTAATGATATGGCGCTGATAATCGGTACAATGTTTACCTCGACCCATTGTTACTAAAATTGCTTGCTTAGACCGTCAAGAACACACTGGTTAAAAACTTGGACACGACTGATGCCGTGCACTGCCTGCGTTCCGCTTTTATACGCGATGAATCACATCGTTGTCGAGCAGCAAAAAAGTGTATTGATAAAAACTATCAATGAGTAAGCGAGTGAGCATCTACCCATTCAAAACCAGAACAGAATACTGCCGCGCTCATGAAACAAAACGCCCATTGAAAAGAACACCTGCGCTCTTGCTCAATGCACACACAAAGTTTCCCATGCGCACACAACGTTCAACGCAGAGATGCACGCATGCCTTTCAATGGCGTGCAAACATAAACAGAATGCTTTCAACGCAATATGAAACCATGTCAAGCTACGTTTCTTCAGACAAAAACCCGCGCACTCACACACACACACACACACACACACACACACACACACACACACACACACACACACACACACACACACACACACACACACACACACACACACACACACACACACACACACACACACACACACACACACACACACACACACACACACACACACACACACACACACACACACACACACACACACACACACACACACACACACACACACACACACACACACACACACACACACACACACACACACACACACACACACACACACACACACACACACACACACACACACACACACACACACACACACACACACACACACACACACACACACACACACACACACACACACACACACACACACACACACACACACACACACACACACACACACACACACACACACACACACACACACACACACACACACACACACACACACACACACACACACACACACACACACACACACACACACACACACACACACACACACACACACACACACACACACACACACACACACAAGCTACGTGGCAAAACAAGTACACGGTGCGATGAAAACACCAGGGTTCTATCTTTATGTCCGATACTGTAAACGCAGCTATATCCTAAGTTTGTTTGCGAACTATGTCATCCACATCATTGGAAACAATGATGCTGTGATTGACATAGAAGTTCTGCGATGTTCATTGTAAATATTATTGTTAAATAGAACCTAAGCACGTTTTTAATAAAACATTTTATAGAAAAAAATACTTACGTTTAATAAATGCACGTGCAGGCGAGTCAGCGATAATAACTCTAACCGAAACAGATATTTTTTTGCCATTCAGAGTCATTTTGTTATCATGTAGCCTATTAAGTTCCTCCACTAAAGGTCTCAGGAAAGGCTCAACATCGGATGGTTTTGAAGTGCCGCAAAATATCCCTACCACCACAACAGGAACATTCGGCATATTGTGTAACTGCATCAGTATAGGCCACATCTGTATAGCGCTGCGATCATAAATGGGTATTCCATCCACTGAAAGATTCAGCTCAAATTCATCTTCTGATACGTCCACGCCACTGTATAAAAATTAAAGAAAATGATAGTAACGTTAGAAATGCATTACTCAATTACTTTAACAATAAATAGTTTACCGGAAATAATGCTGAAAACAACATTCAACGCCTTGGTACCACATTTCACCTCCACCTGGAACCTAAGTTATCTGCTGGCTGACGTTCACCGGAGCTTTCAGTAATGTCCTAACATCCTGCGGAAGAGATGAAAAAGCAAAAAGAGAAGACGCTTTTCGCAGTATTGCAAGTAAACTATTGCTTCCGCTACGAGCAACTTTATTGCGAATCAACCAAGTTCGCAAAGAGTCTCGTAGCTTCGCGCTTTCTGGATCAATTTCCAGACTCGCCTCCTCCAAAAATTCTCCCTCCAAATACTCTTCCTCCAAATACTCTTCGCCGTCGGTATCTTCGTTGTGGATGGATCCTTCATCGCTGATACGGTCATCATCGTCACCGTTTTCGTTCAAATACACCTCTTCCATAGACGCCATAGGCTCTTCATAGGGGTCACTCATAGCAACATCTACAACAAAGAATTAGGGAAGATATTAGTTGTTTTTTTATTTCAGATATTATATATATTATATATAAACATACATTTTTAGTAGTTACCTTCAGCAGATTGCACAACCGGTTACTGGTTGCTCGTTCCGGCGTGATCATTCTGCAGTGCCCACTCTTTCTCAAGCTGTTCTTCCAGCTTTGCGGCTTTCTTATAAAGCAATCCACTTTGCTTTAATTTTTTCGGGAACATTTTTAATTATACCTAAAAAAGAAGAACAAAAAGAAACAAAAACCAACACTCCTCGAAACTTTTAATGTTCTAAACAATAGGATTTAGTTGAACGATTTTTCGAAGAGCAAAACAAATTTAACTAGTTTTGGCGCAACGTTAAATCGTTCAGCAATTGTTTTTCACTATATTAGTCCTAAAACTGTTAAATGTTCTTGGATATTCTGAGTGAAACGTAAATTAATTCGCCGAGCGACAAAGGCAGTGTTGTGACCCAGTCCGCAAAAGCCGAAGTTTTGTATGGGATCGTGTCGTACACATATGGCCCCACTTACGTACCCACTTGCAGAAGAAGTGTAAATGTGGTTTCACGCACACATAGACACCTTCCACCCGAACGATCGCGTTCACACATACTATAAAACTCCGATTTCTTCTGCATCTCACGCATACCAATGTGTTTGCTCCACCCCTTTTTCGGATTGCTTATAGAAATGATGAGGCACACATGTTTACTTTTGCTGTATGCACGCATTCGCATGCGGTTTATTCCACACTTTTTCTCTCCCTTCCAACACGTGTTTTGGCATACTCACACTGTGGAGACGGCAGAACGGTCTCCCCCTTCCAAATTTACCCTTCTTCCTCCTCTCGATCTTTTTTCTTCTTACCGCGTCCGGGGTACCATCAGAGCTGCGCGCTGGCTTTAGTTTTTCCTCCTCTCGTTCTTCCTTTCTCCTACCGCTCCCGGGGGCTGCGCGCGTTTCGACAGGTTCTTAGCGTAATCCAGTGCGTTGTTTTGTGGCTGAGTTGTGCTGAACGCTGTCAATAAAAATGAACCAATAATAAATGCATGTAGTACGTATTACTTTGGATAGTTTTACGTCTATGATGAGAGCAAAACTTACCTTAATATTTTAAAACTGGAAAACAATTTCTTTTCGTCACCCACTTTAAAGATTGTTGATGATGCCAACACGTAGGCGTTGATGAATGGCGCATGCACCTGTAACTTTGAAGACGATAAGCATTAGTTGAATTAGTACATTAAAGCAAATATGAGATTAAGAAACTTACCTCAACAAGTTAGCTAGGATAAATCATTCCACAATGGAAGAAGAAGCAACACTGCGCAAAACGTAAACAAGGAAAGTAGGGACCACAAGAAATCGCACATCACTCCCGCACATCTTTCCACAACGAAAGTTCTGGGCAGACTGAGGATGCCTAAAACCCGGATGAGTGCGATAGCAGAAAAAATCATGGTAGATCGAGAGAGATGGGTAGACTCGGTGTAGCGCAATCCGCTGGTAGATGCATGTGTGTGTGACCAACGAAAGACTTCAGACCCAGCTCCTCGCGTTTTTCATCCATCATTTTTCGTCACACGCACCCACCTCTACACGCGCGGCGGTTTGCTGTCCAAAATCTAGAGAGAGAAGTTCTCAGGGCATCTCGCTTTGGCACACAGAAAAATCTCTGAAAAACTTCTGCTCTGCTACTTGGGAAGGCATCTCATCGAATCGATGAAGCGCGCCAGATCGTCTCATGAGAAAATTTGGCGCTAGCCAGAATGCTCACCATACAAACCTCTGCAGCTCACCATGGCGATGAGAAAGACAATGCTCGCTCAGTATGGGGGAGGCAGCCAAAGGCCAAAGGCAGCGTCTCAGTATGGAAACGTCAAGCTGTCATCGGGCTCGCTATAGTGAGATGCTGTCCGATTGTCATTTGGAACGCTGATTAAACTTACGGTCCATCGCAGTCATTGGGTCGTTCTCGCTGTATGCACGTCTTGTAAGGTCAGTTCTTATTAGTCTGTAGTTACGGAACACTCTAGGAGGGACATTTATGTTGACTCTAGCCAGTAGTTCTGGCGAATCTATCTCACCGACAATAAGTTTGGACAAAAACGTACATTGGGTATCTGGACAGTGATACATTAGCGAGTTTTGTATGACGATCTCAAACACCTTGGCACAAGAAGGCAAGGTGGTTATACCGCGGTAGTTCTCAGCAGAGTTTTTATCCCCTTTTTGTACACCGGAAACATCACAGAGGATTTCCAGGATATCACGTCTCCTAGCAAGTGTGTCCAAACCAAACAACAAACAACGAGTATGATACGATGGTCGAGGGGTTACATTACGCCACGGAGTGAAGTGTAGGACAATACGAGTAACTCTCTTTTGGACAGCTTCTATTCTATTGGACCAAACACTAGAGAACGGTCACCAAACTGTAGAACTAAACTCGAGGATGGAACGAACATAGGACTTATACAGAGTTAACAGGCAGTGTGGGTCATTGAGTTCTCTCGAATGTCGACGAATAAATCCTAGCATTTTGTTAGCTTTGTCTAAAATATCACAGTAATGTTGTCGGAAATCTAGTTTGCGATCCAGGGTGACTCCTAAATCCCTGACCGTATTGCACCGCGGCAGTTGTGTCCCTGATATGCTATAGATATACCTTATCGGACTAGCTATTCTAAAGAAAGACATTGACGTACACTTATCAACAGAAATTAGCAGGTCGTTGTTGATACACCAGTCAGAGAAAACATCAATCGATCTTTGCAGAGAAAGAGAGTCGGAAGTGTTCCGTACGATACGAAACAGCCTAACATCATCCGCATAAAGCAGACAATCTGCTTCCGTAATGGCCAGTGTGACGTCGTTAATAAAAAAACGAGAACAGCAGTGGTCCCAAGTTGCTGCCCTGAGCTATAAAATTTGAAAATATTTGTTTATTTATTACATACTAACTAAAACATTTCACCGTTTTGAAATAACCTTTACTCGGTTGGGCTATCCTTACAGCACAATGAATTGAAGTTTGATACAAGACTAAATTTTTTTAAACCATTTCTAACTTTAGCAAAATTATCAAATTTAATTTAATTTAAAAAAACCATATCACTGTGAACATTTTTAAAGTAAAAAAATGTATTCGATGTTATGAATTTTTTTCTTCAAAAAAATCTGTCAACTTTAAGAAGCTTAAACATAAAAACGGTAGTGATTTGAACCAATTTATGTACAGTTATAGAAACTGCATTAAATTATTTAATTTTCGTCAATATATTCCATCGATATTGGATAACGCAATCAAAAGTTATAACCCTCCAAAGTCGAAGGCTACCTGGATAGCCTACCCGTCCGGCAAAATGAGTGTATTTTTTTGAGTGATCCACGCAAACAATGAGACCCCAAATTTTGAGTGATTCAGGCCGAGGGGTATGAGGAAGTTTGAGGAAGCAAGGAGAAACGCGCTACGATGAGAGTTCGCATTCTGTTTTACACGCGCGCTTCACCAACACCAATACAAATACCGTGCTTTGACGAGCCGTCTGTTAATGTGTGTGTCTTCTTTCAGCGAGCTCATCAACTTGGATCTGCTCGTCACATCGTGTTGTCTCGCTTACACTACAGCATCGAACCATCACTCCCCCCCCCCCTCCTACGCGTACAAAACCACCAGTACAGCGCGACGCTTTGACGGAGATGGTTGTGCGCGTTTTGTTCTAAGTCCCGCGCGCAGTGTTTGTGCGTTGGTGCGCATTTCGTTCCAAGTCTCGTACGCCGGTGTGTTTTGGTGAAGTGTGCAGTGAATAAACAGTGTGCACAGACGCACATGCAGTGCGTGGATCGACAGGTAAGAATTTGCTGAACAGAGTCAACACAGATTGTCGACAAGTTTCCCGCAGCCTGGCTCGACCCGGTATGACGTCATTCGTGAGTATGAAGGATTCTGAATGTGTACTTTAGTGTGTACTCTATGTTTCAATAAAGTATTTAATGTAATAAAAAATGACAGTGTTTGTGTTTAGTTTTAGAATAAGTACATGAAAGAAAGCGAAAAACAACAAGCTTTTGATGTGTTGGTAGCATGGCTCGAAAGAACACAAACACATTGAGAACTGCATAGCGCACCGTGCGTTACGGGTGGGGTGGAGGAGGGCTCGCGCGAAGGAGGGGGGGACATACGGAGCGATGGTTCGATGCTGTAGTGTAAGCGAGACAACACGATGTGACGAGCAGCTCCAAGTTGAGCTCGCTGAAAGAAGACACACACATTCACAGACGGCTCGTCAAAGCACGGTATTTGTATTGGTGTTGGTGAAGCGCGCGTGTAAAACAGAATGCGAACTCTCACCGCAGCGCGTTTCTCCTTGCTTCCTCAAGCTTCCTCATACCCCTCGGCCTGAATCACTCAAAATTTGGGGTCTCATTGTTTGCGTGGTAGTAGCATGGAATATGATGTTTTTGTTGGCAGTGACAGGGTTAATATATGACCTCCGTACATTTTTTTGTGTGGTATATATTAATCAAAGAAAACCGACTGTATTATGCATTTACAAACATTACGATAGCCTTAAAAGCAAAAAATAATAAATAATTAAATACATAAAAATATACAATATTTTACATGAAGGATTGAAGTTCGCTGTGTAAACTACTTGCATGACATGTATGCATATATATATATATATATATATATATATATATATATATATATATATATATATATATATATATATATATATATATATATATATATATATATATATATATATATATATATATATATATATATATATATATATATATATATATATATATATAGCCGGTCTCGTAGTACAGTCGTCAACTCGTACGACTTAACAACATGCCCGTCATGGGTTCAATCCCCAAATAGCCCGCGCCGCCATACGTAGGACTGACTATCCTGCTATGGGGGGGAATCAATTAGTCACTGAAAGCTAAGCCCGCAAGTGGGTACAGGCAGGCCTTGACCGACATCGGTTGTTGAGCCAAAGAAGAAGAAGATATATATATATATATATATATATATATATATATATATATATATATATATATATATATATATATATATATATATATATATATATATATATATATATATACATGTTACCAAATCGAAAAGAGTTTACGGATTCGAATTGTATGTACGATGTTGACAATCGTTTAACGTGTTCGAAAAATAGTGTTACGATGTTGAGCTGGCTTGAGAAACCCTGCATATGACGCAGCAAATAATATTTGTGCTTTTCCAGATATTTCTGGTGGATTCGCACTGTGGTGGGTAGCTTGCTGTAATACACGATCTGGCTTCACTCCGTTCTGTATGTGTTCTGACTATCTGTCATCGTTGTCAGATTATACCGCGCTCTAGCAAGGAGCGGAATAAAGCCGAGCTCTTACAACACATACCACATCTCCCTTTTTTCCGAATAATGAACGATAAATACAATTCCCCAAATTATTTATTTACTATTTGATTTCATCTGATTATTTCACCCAATCTCTTACTCTATGATAGGAACCTAGCGGGACGTTTAATTTCTCGTTTCGGACGGGAGAGTGTTCTCGGTATCTCTTCGGTCGTTGGTTCATTAAAACCTATTCCTTCCTCCTGGTTATCCACCACCGTCTCACAGCCATCCCTATGATCGTCTGGGTCCTTGTACTCTTTTAAGTGGCTCGAATTCCTGTCATATAATTTCCCGTTTTGCTCATCCTGTACTGTTACGCGAGAACCTTGCTTCTCAATTACTTTTGCAATCTGTGGTCCAAAGGGTGTGCTCAGTTTGTTGCCTGGCATTGTATTCCTCAATAGGACTCTATCTCCTACTATTATATCAGACGGTTTAGCTTTGCGTCGTTGATCTTCTGTCACTCTTCCCTTTTCCTTCATACATGTGTCTCTATCCCTGTAATCAGACATTGGTAATGCAGATCCGGTACTAACGTCTCCCAATGATGGTATTTTTGTCCGGATATTTCGGTTGAACATCAACTCACTCGGTGTTTTCCCTGTGGTGCTGTGTGGAGTGGCATAGTACATGGAGAGATACGCCCCCAAATCTTTTTTCCAATCCCCGTTCTGAGCCTGACTTATCTTCTGCCTTTTTAGCAAAGACCTGTTCTGGCGTTCAACCAGACCATTTTCTTGCGGCCAATATGGGGTTGTCTTGTTAAGCAATATTCCTCGCTGTTTGCAATAGTTGTCAAAATAATTGCTCACAAATTGCCTTCCATTGTCGAGTGTTATGGTTCTCGGATAGCCAAGACGCACAAATATTCGTTCAAGTCGTTCAGATGTTTCAATCGCTGTAATTTTCTTAACAATTTCGACCTCTTTGTACCGACTGAAGTAATCAATGATAACTAGTAGATAATCACCAGTTGGTAGTGGGTCCAAAAAATCGATTGCTACATCTACCCAAGGCTTATGTGGTAGTGGCCTTCGCTTCATGGGCTCCGGTTCATGGCTGGTTGGCTGACCAATTGGCAGCCTGAGCAGCTGCTAACCAGTCGAGCAATAGCTTCATCCATTCCTGGCCACCAGCAAGTACATCGCAGCCGTTGTTGCATTTTAGTGCGTCCAGGATGCCCTTCGTGTGCCAGTTCTAGCATTCTTTGCCGGATAGCTTTCGGTATTACTAGTTTGCTACTGCGGACTACTAGGTCTCCAACTGTTCCTAGTTCCAACCGAAATGCTTGGTAAGGTTTCAGTAGTTCATCTGTATAATTCCACGCACCTCTTTCCAAACACTCCTTAAAAGCCCGCATTTCGGCATCATTCGAAGAAGCAATCTCTACCTCTTGCACATTGCACATTGCAGCATTTTCCATCACGCTGCGGATATATACTGTAGAATCTGGATCAAATTCTGATACTTCAGTAGGACTTGACAACCGAGACAGAGGATCAGCTATATTCGTTTTTCCTTTCCGATAAATTACATCATAGCTAAAAGCCTGCAGCCTTAAGACCCAACGCTCAATCCGCAAACAAGGACAAGATGTGGGGCTAAAGATAGCCTCTAGAGGTTTATGGTCCGTTTCCAGCTCGAATCGTATTCCGAATAGATGATTTGGAACCGTTCCACGGCCCATACTAACGCTAGTGCCTCCTTTTCTGTTTGTGCATACCGTTGCTCGGTACTCGTTAGGCTCTTGCTGGCATAAGCTATTACTTTAGGCTGCTCGTTCTGGAACTGAAGGAGGGCGGCTCCTAACCCTACTGGGGACGCATCTGCCACTACTCGGGTTTTTAGATGAGGATCAAAATGGGCTAATCTTTCGACGTTAGAAACTAACCGGATCAGTTCGTTAAATGCTTTGTTCTGGTTTCGCTCCCAAACGAATTCGGCGTTGTTCTTTGTTAATTCGCGTAGTGGGAATGAAACTGTAGCTAAGTTTGGAATGAACGTTCCCACGTAAGTAATTAATCCCAGAAAACTCCGAACCTCTTCACAATTTTTGGGTGGCCGAAAGCTTCTTATTGCTTCAATTTTGTTTAGTGCAGGGAGCATTCCGTTCTGGTTAAAGCGTTGGCCAACGAATTCGATTTCTGTGAGTTTCAAAACACACTTGGATTGATTAAGTAAAATGCCATATTCCTCAATCTTTTCCATCACGTTCTCTAGTGCTAAATCGTGTTCGGTCTCAGTTTTTCCCGTAACTATGATATCGTCGATAAAATTGACGGTGTTTGGACAGTCGACCAAAACTTGTTCCAATATTTTTGGAATTTCTCTGGAGCGCATGAAATCCCAAACATCATTCGTTTATAACGTTAAAGTCCACGGTGGGTGATAAAAGTTGTGAGAGTTTTACTTTCTTCATCGAGCAGTAGTTGATGAAAAGCATCGTTTATGTCAAGGCGAGAAAAGTATTTAGCACCATTCATTCTCCAACGTATGTCTTCTATGGTTGGTAGTGGATGCGTTTCTCGCAAAATTGCTTTATTAACTTGCCGCATGTCTATGCAAAGCAGAATACTTCCACAATCTTTTACAACTATCACCATGGGTGAAACCCAGCTGCTCGGTTCCGATACTTTCTCTATTATGTCTTTAGCGACCAACTCGTTTAGTTTACTATCAACTTTTTCTAGCATGGGCAAAGGCAATCGTCGGAGTCGCTGAGCTACGGGTGTCACCGTCTTATCAATTAGAATGTGGATGCTGACTCCACGAATTGAGGGGAACGCACGAAATGTTTCAACCTGGTTGATTGATTCATGCTGGCTAGGTAATCCAACATATAATACTCCAAGCTGTTCTGCAGTGATTTTTCCCAAAAGTGGTTGTGGACCATTTTTAACTAAGTAAAATTTGGAAACTGTTCGGAGTTCTTTCAACCCGTCCGCAATAGCTATTTCCGCCTCAAACATCGTAATTATTTCTAAACAATCGGTCTGAGCGTATGCCTTGAACTTCCGATCCGGACTCCGTGCCTCGCCGATGATCTTGACTTGGTTATTCCTCATTGACGCCCACGTTCTATCGTCTATAATATTCGACTGGACTCCAGAATCAATTTGCATCTCGATAAGGATACCGCCTACTTTCGCCCAGATCAATTCGTCTGAGTCGTTGCCGAAGATACCATCTCCACTAATTCGCACTCAAGAGGTTCATTTTCGTCATCCTGGATTGCGTGAATTTTCCTTGCAAACTTTGCCGTTTTCTTATTTGGTTGAGTAGCATACAACAGCGAAATGACCTCGCTTGCCACATTTTGCGCACGTTTTGTCTCGTGCCGGGCAAGATTGTTGCCCATGGGTACGACCACAGAATCGACACAATGTTTTTATATGATGGATGTGTTGGTTATCTATTTCAAAAGATTTACTCCTACCGCTTATTTGTTCGTTGGCAACTCGGGATGTTTCATACGAATTTATTTGTTTAATGACTTCGTCCAGAGACAAGTTTTTTTCTTGCAGAAGTTTGACTCGCAAATTTTCCGGTACAAACTGAAGTACTTTGTCAATGATTGCAATCCCTGCACTCTCTGCCGCAGTTGCCCCGAAATTGCACTTGGAGCCATGAGCTTGGGCACGCATTAAAAATTTCTCTAGCGTTTCTTCCGGCTCCGGTTTCATTGACCAAAACAAAAATCTCTCGTGTGCTTCGTGTCTTTGTGGAGCGAAATATTCATCCAATTTAAGAATAGCAATCTCTTATGGGTCTACGCCCTGGTCTACGTCCGCCTCTGCATCTGCATCTGGAATGCTGAAAATATTTCTTGCAGCTCGAGAGAACCACAAGTTAAAAGTAAATTCTTTTCCTCCGTTCCGTCCACTATCTCCGCCGTACGCAACCAAATTTCGAACCCCCGTTTCCACGTCGTCCATTTTGTTCACCGCTCGGTTAGGGGAACGCCTGCTAACGACAGTGGTGGTAAATTCCCAAATAATTTGTTTGGTTCCATCGCTGATTCCCTGAAATGAAGCAGGTTGTGAATACGATCAAGTATTCTATTAGTTCACTCTTTCATGACAGATTCATGACTCTTTCCCGAGTCATAACTCTATAAATATCGAGTATTTCCTTTTTCCTCGCTCTCTAGACGCGCATTTATTAAATTCTCTTCCTTCCTCTTCTTCGCTTTTTTCCGCTCTCTAGACGCGTACTTATTTGATTCTCTTTCTTCCTCTTCTTCGTTTTTCACTACCGCTTCCAGACACGGCTCATTAAAGGCATTTTCAATTCTTTCATCCGCTTGCAAGACGCGGCCTTGCTGTTTTCGAGACACAGCGCTTTTTATAGATCTTATAATTTTGCCTTTCGCTTCCATAACGCTTCACTGCTGTTTGCTTGACACAGCTCTTTCTACACATCTCTTTTGTTTTTTTTTTTCTCCCGAGGCGGCCATTCTGTTTTCTCGACACAGAGCATTCACTTCACTTATCCTTTTGTCTTCCTTTGTACTCCGCATAACCCAAGCCAGCACTAACACTATGACGCTTTCAACGCATTATTTCATTTCTGCTCTTAATCATTCTTTTCCCCATTTCTTTCGTCCTTCTCTGATAACTTACCCTATTTTATTTCAATTCAAATGCTTCAATCTAGTGTTGCAAATATGAAAAAAGAAAATTAATCCTGTCCTCGTCGCCAATTTGTGGTGGGTAGCTTGCTGTAATACACGATCTGGCTTCACTCCGTTCTGTATGTGTTCTGACTATCTGTCATCGTTGTCAGATTATACCGCGCTCTAGCAAGGAGCGGAAAAAGCCGAGCTCTTTCAACACATACCACACACACTATTAGGCCGAAAATACACGGACCGGAATTTCGCGGCCGCGGAATTCCGCCTGCGTATAACAGATGTATAACAATCAAACTGTCACTTTTCCGCGCCGGCTATCCCGGTTGCTGTTTCGCAAAGATACCCACATGCAGTATTTCTGCGGTTTCGCGGCAGGAAAATTCCGTTGTCATTGCGTTATTGTGTACCGTTTGAAAAGGTAAACATTGTGCACTTCGAATTCTGTTGCCTTAAATTTGAGCACATCAAGACGGAAAATGGGTAAATATTGCATTTCAAAATATAATTACAGGATAAAGAATTTTGTGCTTAATTTCTAGATATCAAACCAGCAATGAAAAAACGAAAGAAGGTATGTCAAAGGATGATATTATGATGGGGGTTTCGAGAGCCGAAAAAGGGTCCGGGTTTCAGTGACCGCCAGTATTGGTCGACGTCGCAGTGTTCAGGCAGGAACGTAGAAGTGAATCCTGATAAATGCGCAGTGTTTTATAACACACAGGAACGAAGCGCGCGCGCCATGTTTATGACCATACAAAGTAGTCTACTGCATCCAGCAACTAGTCAACTGCATCTAGCAACTAGCAACTAGTAGGAAGACGAATAATTGGTTTGCGCGGAAGTTATTGACTTAGTGCGTTAGGCCGCAAATACACGACGCGCGTTTCCGCGGGCGCGTTCAAACGCGTATAACAGTTCCGCAGAGATATCCAGCATGAGCATCTCTGCGTTTCCGCGGTAGCGCGTTCGAATGACATTTCATTTATATGGCTGGATTGTTATACGCGTTTCCGCGGGCGCGGAAACGCGCGTCGTGTATTTGCGGCCTTACGTTTGCACCAGGAGAAAAACTTAGCCAGGATGGCTTTTAGTCGAAGATGGCTCTTTCTAGCTGACAGATTTGAAAAAATTGCTGTGGCAGCTCGTTTCGCTTTTTTAGAGGCAAGCAATGTGCGGTCACCCCACGGAGGTTCGCGATGGGGCTGTTTAATAGGAGCAGATTTCCGCAACGCGGTTCTCATGAAATCTGTGAAAATGTTCGTAGCATGGTCGAATGTATAGTTTGACGATTGAAATGATTGATCAAAGGAGAAAATTAGTCTCTAGACTTCAGTAAGGTCAGTGCGTGAGTAATTGAACCTTATTTTCGCAGCAGTGGTATTGGCAGTAGCTGGAGCTCGCTGGCACGTATAGGTCAAGAAGTTGTTGTGAGTTACCGTAATTGTTAAGCTGGCAAAGCGCATTCTGGTGCAGTCCATAAACGAATTGTATACTAATGATTTATGTTGTGCTAGCAATTTGCTGCCAATTAACGGCAAGAGCTGGATTTGTTTAACCAGGTCTCAGCGAAACAGAACAATGACTCTCCCGAAAAAACCCTTTATCGAAACGGCTCTGTTGGTGCGTATGATCCGACAAATATTCTCACAAAAATGTTCTCTTTCCAGACGATCTACATAAGTGATGAGGTTGTGCTTGCGTTTATCGATTGTGTTTTTCGGCATGAGGCGGTCTGGAACCGGCAACATCCAGAGTACAAAAATATTCATCATAGAAATGATGAGTGGAACGACATCGCAGCAGAAATGGACCAACCAATCGATGAACTTAAAGAGAAGTGGGCATCGCTCCAATCCATTTACCGGAAGTACCGCTCAAAATTGAACCGGAGCATGGTAACTGGATCTGGTATGTATTTTTTAAGTGAAAGTAATAACAATATGTTTATGATGGACATTTCATATCTTATTTTCAGGAGCTGATGAAATTGATCACCCACGGTGGTTCGCTTTTGCTGCGATGTCGTTCTTAGACGCAACGACTGATTGTGGAAATACCGTTAACACCGTAAGTTAAAATTATGAACAAGGAAAAAGGTTTTTGGATATGGTTTGAGTTATATTTTTATTTTACATATTAAAAAACATGTTAAAAGGCAATCACTCTTTTATAGCCAATTAGTAGTATCTCTTTATTCAAATTCAATTGTATGATTATTAAAAATTTCATTATAAAAATTAATTGTTGAATTCAATTTTCTTGTAAATAGTTTGCAATATGCATCCGAATTTGCAACATATTCAAATTAGGTCGCGACCTGTTTGTTTCGAGTGCACGCATGTTATTTATTTCCTCTTCTTCATTGGAAAGAAATTGACGGTTATCCTGACACCGTACATCCTCATCTCTTCTTATGAAATTATGTAAATAATTAGAAGCCAAGATAACTTTTTCGCATTTTCCTGACGCAGTTCGATAGGCTTTCTTAACACTCGAAACCTTCCACAGAGTATCCCGAAAGCCATTTCTACAGACCGCCTGGCAGTTGAATGACGAAGATTAAAATTACGCTCTACCGATCCTCTTTCCGTGAAGCCACTGAATGGCCTAAGGCAGTATTTTGTTAGAGGAAAGGCTTTGTCGCCTAAAAGCATATAGGGGACGAGGATGCGAGATGTTTGGTACAATGGTGCAGGGCTTGGTATTCCCAATTCATTTCTTTCAAGCTTTTGTGAAGCATTGAGTTTTTAAAACCCCTCCATCAGATATTCGACCTTTTGCGCCAATGTCTGCATACATAAAATTACAGTTGGCATCAACTACACCTAGCAGAACGATGCTAAAATGCCTTCTGTAATTAAAATAGTCGGTTCCACTATGTGGAGGAGACTTTATCATAACGTGTTTTCCATCAATTGCTCCGATTGCATGTGGAAAATTCCATTTGTCTTGAAAGCCTTGCGCGATTCGTTTCCATTCGTCGGAGCATGTGGGTAACTGCGAAAAGAAAAAAGAGAAATAAAACAAGAATGTAATCCCAATCAGAAAGTGTCAATCAATATTTAAACTAAAGTATCTTTTTGTTTAGCTTTCTCATTTGGAAATAGAGGTGTTGGACGAGGCCCTCACACCTTCTCCAGGACCGTCGTGTGTGCCGTCACCGCAGCCTGGACCGTCGCGTGTGCCATCTCCGCGACCTGGACTATCGCGAGTGCCGTCTCCGCGACCTCAACCATCGCGAATGCCGTCTCCGCGATCAGGACCGTCGCGTGTGCCATCACCTCGACCTGGACCCTCGCGTGTGCCGTCACCGCAACGTGGACGGTCACATTATGCCACACCGCCTCGTCCATCTACTCCGCCAAATGTAGCGTCAAGGCGGTTTAAAAGGCGTTAGCAAGAGGTTAATCTTGCATACAATGAGGAGGTGGTTGCAGCTTTGCGGACGGTGGGTGATGCCTCAATCAAACTGGCCAGCCAGCTCAAAAACCCAACCGATACAGTGGATGGTCAGCTGTCCGGGATTGCCCACATCATTCGAGATTGGCCGCTCGAAAACCGGATGCGATGCCTAATGCGCATACGCATGGTGGTCCAAGAGGAGGAACAGGAGTATTTCCAGGAAATTTTCGGATACCAGGTGAGGCGATAGAATAGGTAAGAAGAGAAGTCGTGGTTTTCAAACCCGTTCTTTAAGTTAGCAATCGTTATTTGTACATAGCTAGATATCAGCGACTTTGGCATGTAAACTAATAAATTTTCTTTTCTTTTACAGTTTATGTAAAGCGGCGCTTTCTCCAGACGTGAATTAACATGTTTTAAGTTTAAGTAAAGTTAAATGCATTCAATGCAAAGACATGAATTATATATTATTATATGAAATATACTATGAATTATTGAATTTAAATTCCAATATTTTCATCATAGTTAGTTCACAGACTTAGACTTTTATGCATGCAAGAAACTCTCCAGCGTCTACATTAGACCATTAACTTACAAGTAACTCATATACCGAGCAGTTTGCTCATATACGGAATTCCCTTTCTTTGCACTGACCTTGGCTACCGCTTACAGCATCCATCTTTAAAGCCGCCACGTTCCTAATTCGTAATCAGCGTTCTCATACACAAACCCCTTAACAATTTCAAAATATTGACTTATATTTGTTATAAGCACTCGATTAATTATCTTTTTATCAACTGATTCCAACGTCTTCAAGATCTACCCATCCCACAGTTAGTTTCGCTGCAGAAATATACTTGTAAAACAACAGATCAACATGATGATTTTTCTTTGGGTCTTACCTTTACCTGCTCTCGAAGGACTTCCACAAGACAGTCACACACTTGCGGTACAAATTGACCGATTGCCTGTGCTGAAATCTAAAACAAATTTGAATTAAATAACAAACAAAGACAAAGTATATTTTGGAGAATAAACAAAATTCCGACATACCCGGAAGGCGTATTCAAGGGTTTTGTATGAGTCTCCTGTAGCCAAATACCGCAAGGTAATTATAAGCTTGTCTTTGGCTGACTAACTTAAACGTATATTCGTATCCATTCTTTGAATCTTTGGACCGATTTGCTTAAGAAGGTAATCGAAATCGTTTCTAGACAATCTCATAAAATTAATTATGGTATTATCCAATTCTTCTTCCAAAATAGACGCTAGCAACCGACTCGCTTGCTCATCCCTTTTGCGAAGCATTGGGCGCATCCATTCTCTAGCTGGCGGAGCTTGCTGAAGCGACATCGTATGCAAACGAATGAAATTTGCCCACGCACTTGTCCATCGTAATGCAGCTGCTCTTTTGCACGAAACATTGTTAGCTTATAATAATTCGGAAGTGAGTTGAGAGTAAATTAGGTTCGACTCGAGTAACAGCGTTGCTCAATATTTGTAAACAAACGTCCAGGTCGGGTCAAATTTCTGTAGGTTATTGATTGTCAAATTGCAGTTATTGACATAACTGTCCTACAGGAATTCCGCGGCCGCGAAATTCCGGTCCGTGTATTTTCGGCCTTAGAATTGTTAAACAACAATTCGTTGGGTGTAAATTTCGTTGCCGTATGCACGCTATTGTTGTAAAGGGTAGCAGCAATCTTTGTTAAAAATCTTGTATCTGCTCCTTCATACTTATACTTATTTGTATTAATGATTTCTGTTATTGTGCAGTGTGTTTTTTCAATTTGCCCATTCGATTCTGAACAAGATGCATATTGTAACAAGACTCCTAACGACGACAAAAAACTTTTTAGTTGGACAGACATAAACGTGGTCTCATGGTCTGTTATGATTTCTTTAGGCAATCCTTTGATTGAAAAATAAGTAGCTAACTTCTTTTGAACTTGTACTATGTTCTTGTTTTTAAGGTACATCATTTGTAGATGTTTTGTAAATGGATCAATGATTGATAAGAAACTACACTTATTAATGATATAAATATCCATATGAACGCGATCTAATGGTTTATGGGCAATCGGTCTGGGTGAAATTTTTATATTGTAAGGCTTGCGTTCGTACTTATGACTACTACAAATTTCACAGCTGTTAACATAACTTCTAATCATTTTTAGCATGCAGGGAAAGAAATATGATCGCCGTTACTGATATTCTACTTCACATATACCTCTATGGGCTCTGTCATGCTCCGATGTAACGAGAAAATTTTGTCTATCAATGCTTGTTACATCTTCTACCATAATGAGCTTTTGTGAAATTATGACTACGAAATGTTTCCTGAATCGTTTGCATAAGATTTTCTGCAGCAAAAATAGCGGTCTGCTTTCCGTTGTGGTACATGCTTAAAAACCAACTGACATTACTTGAATCGAAATTGTTCTGAGTGATAACAGTTTTTTGCAAATTTACAAATGGTGTTTCTTTAACAATCGCATTTGTGTCTCCTAATTTGAATATAAGCTGATTGCGATACAAATTTACAGGTCTTGTTGTGTAGTGAACAAAGTAATCGCCGGATATATCCCCAGAATGAATCGTTTCGCTACTTCGGTTTGTTCCACTTCTTGGAGAGTCTGAAATGGAGGAAGCATTACTTACTTACTTATCAGGCACTACAACCGCTTTGCGGTCTTGGCCTGCCTCAGGAGTGTCCGAAACCGCTCACGGTCTCGCGCCTTCGTCTGCCAGTCCGTTATCCCGGCCTTAATGGCGGACGCCTCCACGCCATCTTGCCACCTCAATTTGGGCCTACCACGCCTCCTCTGTCCTTGTGGACGGCCTAAAAAGACTTTACGGGCTGGGTCGTCCGTTTCCATGCGTATAACATGACCAGCCCACCGGAGCCTGGCGAGCTTTATACGCTGTACGACAGTGAGGTCGCCGTACATCTCGTATAGCTCGTCATTATAGCGGCTCCTCCATTGTCCTTCCACACATCCTTCTGAGCATCTTCCTCTCGAACGCGGCTAAGAGGGTTTCGTCAGATTTGGACAGTGTCCATGTCTCAGAGGCGTATGTGAGTACTGGTACTATATAGGTACTATATAGTCCCAGCTTCGTCCGTCGCGACAGGTTCTTTGAGGTGAACTGATTTTTCAGGTTGTAGAATGACCGGTTGGCAGCCAGCATCCTTGCGCGCAACTCAGTTTCCATGGTGTTGTCGTTGCTGACCTTTGACCCAAGATAAGTGAATTGTGGGACGACTTCAAAAGTGCGTTCACCTATCTGCACGTCACGCCTACGTAGATTCTGATTATTTGTTGGTGGGCCCGCTGATGTTGCCACCATCAGTTTGGTCTTTGCCTCGTTTATCTGCAATCCGAGGCTCTCTGCCGCCTGCTCGATCCCTTGGTAGGCTTCTGCTACATAGGAGAGCCGCAGACCAATGATGTCTATATCATCAGCGTATGCCAGGATCTGGGTTGACTTATAGAAGATGGTTCCCGTAGTCTCCACCCTCGAGTCACGGATGGCCCTCTCTAGCGCCAAGTTGAATAAGAGACAAGCAAGCCGGTCCCCCTGGCGCAGACCTTTGGTGGTAGCAAAAGGTCCTGAGAGTTTTCCATCCACCCTCACCTGGCATGTGACGTTGGTCATAGTCATTCTAACTAGCCTTATCAGTTTGGCCGGGATTCCAAAAGAGCTCATAGCGTCATACAGTTTTACCCTGGCTATGCTATCATATGCGGCTTTGAAGTCAATGAAGAGATGGTATGTGTCGTGTCTGTATTCAGCCATCTTCTCCAAGATCTGCCGCATGGTGAAGATCTGATCAGTGGTTGATTTTCCGTTTCGGAATCCTCTTTGATAGTTTCCTACTATCTCTTCGACGTGCGGGACAAGGCGATCCTGAAGGATCAGGGAGAATATTTTATAGGCAGTATTCAACACCGTAATACCCCTGTAGTTGTTGCAGTCCAACCTATCTCCCATCTTGTATATGGGGTAGATGATGCCGAGATTCCAATCACAAGGCATCGATTCGCTATCCCACACCTCAGTAACAATTTGATGAATCTCGTTTTCTAGTCGTGCACCTCCATTCTTGACCAGTTCGGCTGCAATTCCGTCGGTTCCGGGTGCCTTGTTATTTTTCAGCCGACGGATAGCCTTTCGTGTTTCTTCTATGCTAGGTGGCAGTAGCATGAGACTATCTGCTAGTGGCGCTTCTAGCTGTTCGTTAAACTGGTCGTTGAGTAATTCATCAAAGTACTGAGCCCACCGCGAGAGGACCTCTGGCTGGTTACTGACCAGATCTCCATCCTTGTAACGACAGCAAGTTACCTTAGGTACAACGTTGTTTCGGTAACCTGCTATCGCTTGGTAAAACTTTCGTGTCGGTCCGTACGCCTCTCTGGTTTGCTCGAGTTCCCGCATGTTTTGCTCTTCCAAAGCATGCTTCATGGAGCGGTGAACTCTTTTCTCTTCGCGTCTGAGCCGTGAATATTCCTCTGCGCATGCCCGAGGAAGCATTGATATCTCGTATAGATTTGTCAGGGTCAGTCCTCCTGCTCAATGCATCTTTAGTTTTTCCGCAACGTACCACATTAGTTTTTCCTTCTTTGTATTTAACTTCATAGTCGAAGTTTTCTAGCTCTAAACGCCAATTCAGTATTTTCGAATTTTTGAAAGATGTTTTTATAAACGTAAGAGGTTTATGGTCCGTGATTAACGAAAACTTATCCCGTAAAGGTAGGGCTTAAACTTTTTAACCGCCCAAATTATAGCATGGCCCAAATTATCTCTCTGTTGCTGGATAGTTGGATTATGTACTATTCAGTGTTCTACTAGAAAATGCTATAGGCCGTTCGCAATTATCTTGAACATGGGACAAAACCGCTCCCAATGCAAAGTTGCTTGCGTCTGTAGTGAGAATGAAGGGCAGTTCAAAGTCCGGATAAGCAAGGACTTGATCAGAAGCAATAATATTTTTTGGCTCTTCATATGCCTTTTTATAATCTTCCTCGTCATACGCTACTTTAGCACCTTGCTTTAAACATTTTGAAAGGGGTCTTGTTAATCTAGCATAATCTTTCACAAACTTACGGTAATAACCAGTAAGCCCTAGGAATTGTTTGATTTCCTTTTGATTCATAGGTAGACTCCAATCGAGGATTTTTTAAATTTTACCGGGATTAGGTCTTATTCCATCTTGAGTTATTAAATGACCTAGGAACTCTGTTTCTCTTTTCATAAATTCACATTTGTTTACATGAATTTTTAAATTACAAGCTGCTAATCTTTTCAACACTTTATCCAGGTTTTCTAAATGTGATGTTAAATTATTACCAATTATAATAATATCGTCTAAGTAGACAAAACAAATCGATCCTATGTATCCTCTTAGTACATGGTTCATTGCACGTTGAAACGTCGCTGGGGCATTTTTTAACCCGAACGGCATCCTCGTGAACTCGAAATGTCCCTGAGATGTCGAGAAGGCCATTTTTTCGCGATGTGCAGGGTCCATTTCTATCTGGTGGAAGCCAGATTTCAGATCTAATGTCGAGAAGTATGTAGATTTTCCCAAACAGTCCAAGATTTCCTCTATCTGGGGAATAGGGTATTTATCATTAATAGTTTTTTCATTCAGTTTGCGAAAATCTATTACGACTCTTATTTTCCTTTTTTGTGAAGCATCCGGTTTTTTGGGAACTACCCAAATGGGAGACGAATATGGACTATTCGAGGGAATAATTACTCCATCTTCGAGCATTTCCAAGATTTGCTCTTCTACGTCTTTTTTAAAATGATTTGGAAATCTATAAGTTTTGCTGTACGTTGGCTCATCGTCTTTAGTTATGATTTTATGTTTAACTGCGGTTGTTGAAGAAAGTTTTTCATTACTCTTAAGGAGTACTTGTTGGTTATTCAATATTACATCAAAAAGATTATCTTTTTCATAAGGTGTCAAATGGTCCGACCTTATCAAAATTTCTACTGCTTTTTTGTTGAGTGGCTCATCGACCTTTAATGGAATGGGGTTAATTGTTTCAAAATTATTTACATTTAGATGAAAACTGTTTGTAATTGTTGGTGCAATATGGGATTGGCTTATAATATTTACGATGGACTTATTGTTTTCTGATTTGTAGAGCCCAGGTTCTATTATAAGATTATTACAGAGTAATTAATGGCATGGAACAAACCAATCACCATTTTCTAAAGTGTCGATTGTAACTATGTGATGGAAAAATTTGTTGGTTGGAAAATATTTAACAAATGGAATAATTTTACCAGCGATAGTAACTGTTTCGTTGCTATAGTAAATTATAGAATTGCATCTAGCTATATATTGCGATCCAATAATTCCATCAAAAATTTATGGAAATCATATTCATAGTACATTTGATTTGGCAATTCTGGTCCAAGCAAATTTATTGACCCTTTCTGTGAAACATTATGGCAACCTGATGCATTTTTTATTACGGTATTAACAGGTTCTAATGACTGAATTATTAACGGTTTCAAAATATTCTTATTTGCACCACTATCCAAAGTTTAGGATTTAAATTAACTAAATTAATTAGGTTAATTTAAACCGTTGAGAAGTTTTAGGATGTGTCCCTGTTATGTATGGAAGAAAATCTAAATCGGTAAAGTTGTTTCTACAGCTTCCCAAAAATTTACCAAAATATCATCCTCCTCATTTTCAAAATTTCGTGGGCAATTTGAATTTAATGTTTCGGTTGTATTCAAATTTTTTTGATTCAAGGTTAATCTTGTTCTACTAGACTCAGTTTCCATTGGAACTGGAGAATCCCTATTAGAAGAGTGCACGTTTCTCGTGTTACGGCTCATGAAACTCGATGTCGAAGCTTGATTTGTCATCCTTGGTCTATTTGCGTTGCCATCAAATCGCTTCTGCAAACCTTCATTGTGTGAAGTGTAATGCTTCGCTTCGGTCACTTTTCTAACATTTGAATTTTGTGCTGTGGACTCGTTGGATTTCAGCTTGCATAAAAATGCATATGCTCCTTCCAAATCTTCTGGTCGTGCTGCTTGTACATAACCAAAATATGGTTCCTGTAACCCTGCAATAAATGCAGCTAGGCTTGTTTCGCCAATGAAGTGGTTTATAGCTGACCAGCTCTCATTATATTTTTCGTTTTGCCTTGCTATTTGCTTAATTTTTTGTATTAATTCCTTTGTCTGCATGTAATAGCCTTTTAAATTGGTACTATTGTTCATTTTATTATGCCATAATTGGCACATGTGCGTTGATAGATCATATCTATCGCTGAAAGTTTTTTGTCAAAATCTCTTTGATATCTTGAAAATCGGTAGGGTTACCTTCTAAGCACAATGCATCTTTTGCACGCCCCTGTATTTTGTTGCTTATAGCATCCTCATACATTTGGTAAACGGCATAATGCACGTTTCCCTTAAAAATGTTCAGTGCGTTCTCTGCTGTTTTAAGCCATGCAAAAAGCTGTTTTTTGTTTCCATCGTACACAGGGACTGCCTTTATCGGGTCTGGGATTTTAAAAAAGGCATCCAAATTAACGCTAAGGTTAGTGCCCTGCGCTACGCTACTCGCTACACTACTACTAGCCTGCTGAGTATTACTATCAAGTGTGAGTATTTTTTGAGACTGTTGCTCGTGAGAGACAGCGAGAGTCTGTACGAGATGCGTAAGCTGCTCAAGTTGCGCCTGTATTTGTTCCATGTTATCGGTTAAAGATAAGCGCTCGAGAGGAATATCAACGTTGGTGGGCACGTATGAGAGGCTGCCGGAATCGTTCGATATTGAATCTGTATCCGAACAGAAAGCCTCAATGGTTGAATTTCTCCACGTAAATGCTTCGGTTATAAACGTCTCACTAAGAACACGTTTTTAATTTTTCAAATTTAAGAGATCGAATAGTTCTATTTTATAGTGACTATCCGAAACACAGTAGCAAAAGTTTTTCTATCTCTGTCACTCAGACAAACAAGAGAAATTAAAAACCAAAAGTTTGCTTACCTGTGTGTTGGTGTTGAAGAACACGTGAGGATCCTAACCTCAATCCGACGTTTGGTGATGAAAAAGCGAGAAGAGGATGGTCCTGTCGATGACAGAAAACGGCGTTGCCACAAATCGTCCGCACTTTTAAAATTGCACGGAGATGAATACGTAACCCTATCTTGTAGTAGCTACAAATCCGGACAAACTACGTAAGCGTATTACGGCTCACTAGCACTGTTTTTTTCCTAATCAACGACTACCGTTGTAACGACAATTACAAGTCGTGGGTGTTGTGTTTGTGTCCTTTCTCTTTAACAATCGGGATAATAATGAATCTATTGAGGAGCCTGCGTTTATCATCAAACTGACAGTGCAACACGTCAGTTGAATAAGGTTATATGATAGTGAGGTGTGATTGAACGTTTTATATGTAAACATATAATAATAAACACACATGTATATATATAAATATATATATATATATATATATATATATATATATAAATATATATATATATATATATATATATATATATATATATATATATATATATATATATATATATATATATATATATATATATATATATATATATATATATATATATATATATATATATATATATATATATATATATATATATAGGTGTCCCCCGAGATACGACTGTATTTGGGACCGAAAAAATGTCCCAAAGCAAGGCGTAAGTCGAAAAAGTCGTATGTCGAATATCTATGAATATAAGTGAGCCGAAGTTGAAGAGTTTGAATTTATGATATCGTGTATATTATTTACAGTAATGTTCGATAATGTAATAATTATATTCCAAAAGCCGTACACAATATAGATATTCAAGATCGGGTTGTTTTGGAATCTTTGGAAATGTGTGTATAACGGTTATCAGCCAAGAAATTTAAAAAAAATACATCAATTTCTTGTCAATGACAACTTTTATCTGTCAAAATCAAATTCGTCGTATCTGCGAATCGTCGTAACTCGAGGGGGTCGTAACTCGGGGCACGCCTGTACAGGTGTCCCCCGAGATACGACTGTATTTGAAACCGAAAAAATGTCCCAAAGCAAGGCGTTAGTCGAAATAGTCGTATGTCGAATATATGTGATTATAAAGTGTTCAATCTTACGATTTCGGATAATGTTCTTTCGCGTTTCGGTGTAACTTTTTCTAGCGTTTTATAATTACCGGCTGTTGTTCCTTGTATTGCACAATTAGAAGAGAGTTTATTTCACGCAATTCACTTATACTTATAAACTAATCGATCGTGCCCGAACGCTCCGAACTCAACGAATGATCTTCGTGTTTCGTTAAACACGAATCAACTGTCAGGGCTTCCGTGCCTAAGCCTGAACATCCTCCCCCCCCTTGACGCAAGTCAATAATCAAAACAATAACAAATATAGATAACGGAAGTTAAACGTATGTGCCTTCGCGTTCAGATGCAGGTAAGATACAAATTCTTATGAGGGGGCATGTTACAATACCTTTCGTTACTTTCAGCTTTAATACCCATGCCAACTTATCGTCTTCGGTGTGCGCATGCCGTGTGGTGTTGCGAAGGAGCAAACCGATCTCCGGGATAATCTTTCTGCCAGGTAAGCTAAGCTGTTGTTCATCATCGCCATAGAATAAATGCATTGTACTTCTTGTAGGCAAGCCGTCGACAAATGCTGAACCTATGTGCCGACTAGGATATGCGCTAAGTGTAAGTGACGACTAATCGATAGGGTCATCAGGCATTGATAGAAGAGGACGCGAACGCGTCGCTGCCTCGATTAAGTTTAGACCGGTAGTGCAGGTGAAAGCTGCAGTGTAGGTGGTTATCGCTTGATGGTCTTCGCTGCTGCCTTCAACAATCCGCAAGAGGGTGGTGGTGTGGGTAGAAGAAAGTGCCAAATGCAAATTCGGTTGCAATCTGTAACGAATAAGTATAGTTGTTCGCCGCGGAACAGATTAACTAGCTCATGAAGCTCGCTTGCAGCACTCGCGTTGTGTGCTGGTAAACCGCGTCGCACAGTCAATCGTGGTAGTGATGAAAGTTGTAGTTGTTAAACTGTCGGTTGCTGTCGTGTGCATCGACAAAAAATTATCTCATCTGACCAATACAAAATTAGCCTTCCATCTAACGGCCAATGCTCATCCCGTACCGTCGAGTGCAATGATCTTCCTTCTGGCTGATGAAGCTCCGTGTAACGGCACTTGTCGATCATGTGCGTAAACGGCTGTATTTTAGGAGGCAGGACAGGATGCTTTGCATGGTAGGGCAGCTGAGTATGCCGTAATATTTCTCCTACTCGAATGATTCCTAGAGGGTCTAGGAGTGAAGATAGTGTTCGCCAGGGTGTTTGTTTCGTCACCACGTTGCCTTTTTCGGGCTGCCCGAGATCCATTGAAAATGCATCCAGCTGCGCAGTATGGTGTAGCACAGTGTTTGCAGTATTCATGCGCTCGGTACCCCGGTACCAAAATCCATGCGACTTTTTGCTAACGGATTGATTAAATGGCGCCCGATTAGACGATCCGATAGAAGCACTTTTCAGGCTTAACGGATTGAGCGAGATACACCGTCGCGGCGACACGATACATGTTGCATACATGTGTACTACATTTTAAGAGCCCCCCTCGCTTTCTTTCGGATTGCAATGAGTTCAGACACACTTAAAACTTCGTTTAACATATTTTATATTCGTTTTTTTTATTTTTAACTTTCATTTCTGAAGTACATTCTTTCATACACACATCCTCCCCCAGGTATTTTTCGAAGATTTTTCGAAGAAACTAAAAAAAACTAACGCACACAACTAGATCCGCGAGAGAATCGGCAAAGAAAAAAAAAACACATACACACACACACCTCCTCCTCCCCTTAGTGTTTTTCGCAAAGTGATCCCGTAGAACGTGAACGCAAAAACACACACACACAAAGCACGCAGGCAAGCACACACACACTCCTCCCCCCCCCCCCCCTTCGTGTTTTCGCAAGGTGATTCCGTAGGAGATCGCACGCATGCAAGCACACATACACGCACGCATGCAAGCACACATACACAGCCACGCACGCATGCAAGCGCACATACACACACATACACAGCCACGCACGCATGCAAGCACACATACACACACATACACAGCCACGCACGCATGCAAGCACACATACACACACACATACACCTACCCCTCCCCCTCTCTTGTTTTTTGCAAGGTGATCCCGTAGGATCTCGTTATGCGAAGCGGCAAAAACACACACAGCCACGCACGCAGGCATGCACACACATACACACACATAGACGCTCGCGCGCACGCACACACGAACGCACGAGGGAGCGTAAAGGTTCTATACGTTGCCGGTCTCCCCCTCCCGTGTTCTCGTTCTCCGAGAAGGCTGATGTGTGCACGTTTGTGCGTGTACCTTTGCCGTCCCTCCTCTCCTTCCTCATCCGTTGACCGTTCGTTGTAACCTGGAGGATTAGTTCAGCGCTGTTGAAGAAATGAAGATTAAGAATAAGATTACTCACTCTTTTTCCGTATGCTTTGTGTGTTATCATAACTTAACTTATTGCAAACAAAATCCGGACTGAAGCTCCTCGTTTAGAATATTCCGCATTCGATCACATCCTCGGCGATGCTCGACGCCATCAGTGGATGAAAGCAGGAAAAGAAACAAAGAAAAGAATCAGTCACCATCAGCATCATCTTACTCTCACAGTTTTACATCGGTTGATGATTCTTATCTTTTCAATTCCACCAAAACAAACAGCGATGGAACCAAATCCAGAACACCAAAATCACACACGATTTCTGGAGCAAACCGACACATCCTCCCCTCCAATTGTTTGCCACAGACTGACGTGTGTGTGAGCAGCAATGTTCTTGATGCGGTGAGCAACGGTAAAGCACACACAAGAAGAAGCGAGACGGCTATACGAGTAGCGAATTACGCCGCCGCACAGACAGCGCGCGTCATAATTTTATGCGCGAAAATCTTAAAATTTAAGTTATTCATGACAAATTGTATCGACATTTTCATACTCTGACGAACTTTTACGAAAGATATGTAAAAACTTAATGTAGTGCAATTAAATTTAGTGCAATATCATTAGCAGAACATAACATTTTGATATTTGTTTGTAAGTTCAGATCTTAGGAGCTACTACTTTTTTGAACAATAAATGAAGAAACACAAATTTTGTCTAAGTCCAGAACAGCAACAGGGAAGATGTCGTACCCTGAGTGTGGAGATGTGTGTGTGTATGTGGTGAACGCTGCCGCGACAAGCGTGCTTTAGGATACAACGCGTGTAGGAGGGGGTAAAATCGCTTGGCTCATTGAAAATACAGGCAAAGTTGGCGCGAAGAAAACGCAACACTGCGGATCGTATGGAAAATGTTGCGCGTTCAATCCGATTGCCATGCGATTGTCCTGGGGGTAGTGATGATTAAAGGTGCGTGGTGGTGTGCTGCTGTTCGTTGAGTGCGTGACCTTTCCTTAGTGTTACGTGCGCGGTGAATGCAGTATGCAACGATACGCGACAATCGCTTGTAGCTGTAACACGTAAACAAAGGAAAATTAGTAGGCGTTATCATTACGGTAGCACTCACCATACGAATCTCAAGATTCGTTTCTTCGGTTGGTTCACGGTTAGAGTTGGGCCAGATGGAAGCGGGTAGACAAAACCAATCCGGACCGAAGCTCCGCAGCTTACTTTTCAGGAATTCTGCTGACATACCGTGAGAAACGAAATCTGCAGGATAATACGCGCAGGATAAATGCTTCCACGGTCGCTGGTGAATCGCATGAATCATCTTGCTCTGGATCATATAAAATAACGTGAGCCTTTACCTCCTCATATGGTAAAAGCTTTCGCGCCTCGATCTGTTCAGCATATAAAGCAGCGAGCACATTAAGTGAATTGGATACGTCATACGTTTTATCTAAATGTAGCTCAATAGGTAAGTGAACAGCTTGGTGTTTTGTCACTTCGTGAAACTTTTCGTGCTTTCGTACTTTGAGTGAATATCTATCATTAACTTGTGCTTCTTCTTCTTTACAGAATCGCACGGTGGATTCATTTCGTGATACCATGCATGCTACCGATGGCATGTAAAAGATTTCGAACAATTTGGGGATCATCAAAACACCAACATCCAGCTCGTAGTGGGTGGCTTTGGACGCAAACTTCGCAAGCACCGTGTTTTGCACCGGGATGGAAAATTGATCCGCACCAATCAGAGTAATGTCGATCGAATTATGTTTTGTATTTGATGTATAAGCGAATCGATTGCTGATTGGAATAAGCTGAGTTACACCATCTAACTGTACGCTTGTAGGATGCATTATACTATGTGCATCGCTAGCATGAATAACCGCGTGTGTGAGACAGAAATTTCTCAGAAGTTTGTCTCAGTGCTGCATCGCTGTTTGTTTGAGTGCTTGCCGTGTGATCGTCAGTGTTGTGTGTGTGTGTCATCGGAGCATTTTGCGCAGCTGGCTTGGTTGCAATGGAAAATGCACCGAATTTATGTGTGTAACACGCGAGAACATTTTGCGCAGATGGCGTCGGTGCAGTGGAAAATGTGTCGGTGTTTTGTGTATTACACGCAGAAGCATTTGGCGCAGCTGGCTTCGGTGCAGTGGCAAATGTGCTGGTGTAGTGCGGTGTGTGTATCAGTGTGTGGTGTGCTGAACTACAGTGCTTACACTTGTGTTGCGACGAGCAATCACGCGTGTGGTGATTGTCGTGCAAGCAATTTAGGCAGAGCTTGAGTGTATTTGCGTTCTGATATCGTTCATCCGAATTCATGAGCATGAATTGTGGGCATTTTGCTATAGAGTGTTGCGTATAGCATATAGGCCATGTGCGTGTGTGTGTGCGTAAGTCGTAGCCGGAGAATTAGCTTCGCGTAAAGGTTTAGCTTTTTATGCTGGTAGGACATTTGCTTTCCGCTAGGTGTCGCCGTGGTATTGTTTGCACGAGTGTAACCACAAGCTAACCCGGGAAGCACGATGGTGGTCTGTTTTGTCCCTGCCAAAGAAATTATCCCTGCGCTTTCATTTCGCTGCAAACGCATTTTATTTGATTTTAACACGGCTTCTATGCGTATCAAACGATCATCGTAATCATCGCGTACAACGGCATTATGCACAATTTCGTCCTGTGTGACTGCTGCGTCTTCTAATTGGCATTGCACAGTTTCCAAGTCGATGGAAAGCTGTTCGATTTTTGCAATGAGAGGGTCGATCTGCATTGCATCCCGTTCTGGGTAAAAGTTTATGAGAAACTTTTCGTAATCCGGTAACATCGCTAGCAACGCTGTCCTTCTGGACGATAGGATGCGTTGTTGGGTTTCCATAGTTCGGTTTTAGGATGACGCTAAATTTCACGAACACAGTGAGTCGTCGGTCGACGGTGTTGCGACTAAAGCAAAGTTACACGCACAATAATCACAAATATCGCGAGAATCCGTAAAACTATTTAAACCAGAATCCGTCGTTATTCTGGTCACGGCACCAATGTTCAATCTTACGATTTCGGATAATGTTCTTTCGCGTTTCGGTGTAACTTTTTCTAGCGTTTTATAATTACCGGCTGTTGTTCCTTGTATTGCACAATTAGAAGAGAGTTTATTTCACGCAATTCACTTATACTTATAAACTAATCGATCGTGCCCGAACGCTCCGAACTCAACGAATGATCTTCGTGTTTCGTTAAACACGAATCAACTGGCAGGGCTTCCGTGCCTAAGCCTGAACATAAAGTTTATAACTGAAATTGAAGAGTCGGAATCTAAGAAATCGTGTATTTTATTTAAAATAATGTACGATAATGTATGTCTTTTCACCGAAATCGATATAGAAATTCAAGATTCATATTTTTTTTTTAACTGCAGTGAACCTTCTCTTATTTGACACCTCTCCAATTTTTTAAAACCTCTCTTATTTGAACATTTGGCACAGTCCCTTGATTTCCAGTACATTTTTGTTCCTCTAATTTGGAAAACCTCTGAAATCTGTGTCCCTCTTATTTGTGTATGGTATTGCCATGGTTATTGAATGATGTATGCTCAAATTGGCAATCCTGTTCGCAGTTTCCTATAGCAACAGTTAAAGCTGCATACTAAATGTTCTGTCTCTTTCTTCTTTGGATGGACCTTTCATTCACAGTATTGAACGAACGGCTACAACAACACCGTACTGTGTGATTGTGATCCAGCGAGTGCCGTTACAATCCTCGCTCCCTTACACGACGACTGAAAGTGCGAATTACCGCCGTATTAGATGAACGCCTGCAATAGCTCCGTAGTGTGTGAGAATTGTGATCCAGCGAGAGCCGTTACAATCCTCGCTCTCTCACAAGACGACTGAAAGTGTGTTCAATACACACTGTGACGTGATACTGTCGCCGTGAAAGTGCACCGTGTCGTACCAAAATCGGACCTTTGGTGACCGGAGACGACCCTATGAGAGAACTACTGAGAGTGGCCAACGGCGAGCAGTTTTCGACAAGCAAAAAGAAAAAAACAGCAATAAGCAGCAGAGCAATCGCGGGTAAAGCAGCGCAATGGTCTGGAAAAAAGGTTGGTAATGTGAAACGCAAGGTCAGTTCAAAGAAATTTTAAACTAAACTAAAAAAAACCCTTCATATTTCTATGTTTTATTTTATTATTATTTAACTTTATATATATATAATTATGGGATGCGTTACCCCAGCTAAGCTCCTCGATCACCACATGTAAACCTAAACTTCAATGCGTATCAACCGGGGCGATGCAAGCCAGGCGAGGTGCAGAGCGTAGCGAATGTCAGGATCTCGTTCTCTTTTGGTGAATAAACGCTCGACGAACAACACGAATATAATTATATATATATACATATATATATATATATATATATATATATATATATATATATATATATATATATATATATATATATATATATATATATATATATATATATATATATATATATATATCGATGATGTATATATGTATATATACATATATATATATATATATATATATATATATATATATATATATATATATATATATATATATATATATATATATATATATATATATATATATATATATATACAACACACGCATATATCGTTATATAGATAAATATATATAGATATATATATCGTATTCATAACGTGTTAAAATAGCTAAGCGTGTTACGAAAAAAAACAATCGGGATGTGAAAAACCGCGTGTGATAACCTAACCTATAATTTCTGAACAACTCACAACCTTTCGTCAGTGACCACGTGTTCAGAAATTCCTTGTGAGCGCCTAACCTAAAATAATACGTTAAGTTTCATTTTTCTATTCTGCCCCGTCCAATCCGTAATAATGTCAAACTAAAAAAAAAAAGGGCTCATGTCCAAACAAGTTAAATTTGCTATATTTAAAGCTGTTCCACCTAGACGGATAACTCGAAGTTAAAAAAAAAGATAGACCAAACCGAGATCGCTAACATAAAAACTGAAATGGCTACAAAACTTGATTTAAACCTTGCTTTAAAAATCGTTAAACCTTTTTCGGGCTTGGCTACTGATCTACCAAGCTATATTGAGAGCATTGAGCTGTTAAAGGATTACTCTGAAAACGTGAGTGAGAGTGAATTAATTCGTTTTGTGAAATTGACACTAACCGGTGCTGCACATGGTGCAATAGATAGTGCAATTACCTTAGAAGAAGTTTTTAATAAACTTAAATTGCGGTTTAGTATAAAAATTTCGCCATTCGCTGTGGAAAATTAAATGAAATTAACTAAGCATGGAGCGAAATCTGTAACAGATTTTGGTTTGCTTATAAAAAATTTATCCGTAAAATTAGCTGCATCTCACGTTTCCAAAGGGACATTTAGTACAGAGTCAGCGAATATCGTACAACCAGTGGCGGTGCGATCTTTCATTGATGGGCTCGAGAATCCAACCAATAATTTTTTTTTAAAAGCACGTAACCTGTTGCGGCCCCGCCGCACTCGTTTCTTTCGTAATTAAAAGGTCACAAAAAAAACAAGAACGATTAATTTTTCGTTGACTGTCCTTTTATATAGTCACTTTTTTCATCAGTAATAGTTGTTCAAGAAAGAGAGAAAGATTTCCTATTTTTCCCGTCTACTATGTAGACAAGATCTCCGCACTCTAGCGACTTGGTTTCCCCGAACCATTTGGACCTCAGATTTATAGTCGGCGCGTATTCTTCGTCCCATTGTAAGATAAGAACTCAAAAGGCCAGCCTCGTCGACAAATGAATCGCCTCAGAGCCATCAGACAGGATTGCGTAGTCAGTCCATGAGCGATTTCAAGATGGATTCCACGTACAGTATCGGACAGAATGATAGGACCCTAGTGTTTTCAACGCAGCATGCACCCGTTGGGACAGGTTTATGTGTGGTTTGTGTGTTTGTGTTTGTGTGTGTGTGTGCATGTGTGTGTATGTGTGTGTGTACATGTGTGTGTGTGTGTGTGCATGTGTGTGTGTGTATGTATGTTTGAATGTGTATTGGTGTGTGTGTTTGTTTCACAAGTATGTCGTTTCGGATAGATTTGTTAGTAGTTTTTTTGTGTTTTGGGTTAGGTTTTTGTTTTAATTAGCAGGACCACCGCCCTCGCGAGCAGTGATCCCTATTCAAAAATGCAATAAGCTCAGTTTTTGATCTTATTGCCGTCGCCCACGATGACATATATCATGCGTTGACGCATCGACATCACCAGATTCTGGATCGTTTCAGGTGGAATTTTGCTCCACACCTCTTGCATGTGATCGAAGAGGTGATCCAGATCTTCCGGTATGTTTTTACCCAGCCTCTTCTTGAATATTGCCCAGAGGTTCTCAATGGGAGTGAGATCCGGGCTAAGGGCAGGCCACTTCATTGTTTTGACATTGTTGTCAGCAAGCCAAGTTTGGACAGTCCCGGAAGTATGCTTAGAATCGTTGTCTTGCATAAACATCCAAGACCGAGGAAGGTTCTTCCTAGCATGCGATAGCAAATGAGTATCAAGAATGTCTCGATACCCAAAACGATTTAAATTACCGTGGATTCGAACCAACGGACCCATCCCATAGTAGGAGAAGCATCCCCACACCATGAGACTACCACCGCCATGCTTGAAAGTTTTGAAGCAGTACTTCGGATCAAGAGCACAATTAACAGGGCGCCGAACCAACCTGCGTCCGTCCGACCCCTGTCGATTGAATTTCGACTCGTCTGACCACAAAACCCTGCGCCAATCCTCCTCATCGAAGAACATGTGCTCAATTGCAAATAACACCCGTGCGTTTTTATGCGCAGGTGTTAAATTGGGCACTTTGCGTGGCACTCGCGCGAGTAGCCCGGCACTGACCAATCTTCGCTGAACTGTTCTCGGCGTCACCGCCAATTTCAGTCTGCCTCGGATCTCTGGTGCCGAGCTAAACGGATGTTTCTTCGATATGTTTACGATCTTACGGTCTTCCTCCGCCGTGGTCTTTCGAGGACGTCCGGGTGACTTGCGCGTTTCGGTTGTCCGAAGCGCGTTTGCCACAAAGGTGCGCGATCGTTCCATCACGAACTCGATCGTTCTGCGCTTAATGCCAGCAGCCGCCATTCGCTTAATGATATGGCGCTGATAATCGGTACAATGTTTACCTCGACCCATTGTTACTAAAATTGCTTGCTTAGACCGTCAAGAACACACTGGTTAAAAACTTGGACACGACTGATGCCGTGCACTGCCTGCGTTCCGCTTTTATACGCGATGAATCACATCGTTGTCGAGCAGCAAAAAAGTGTATTGATAAAAACTATCAATGAGTAAGCGAGTGAGCATCTACCCATTCAAAACCAGAACAGAATACTGCCGCGCTCATGAAACAAAACGCCCATTGAAAAGAACACCTGCGCTCTTGCTCAATGCACACACAAAGTTTCCCATGCGCACACAACGTTCAACGCAGAGATGCACGCATGCCTTTCAATGGCGTGCAAACATAAACAGAATGCTTTCAACGCAATATGAAACCATGTCAAGCTACGTTTCTTCAGACAAAAACCCGCGCACTCACACACACACACACACACACACACACACACACACACACACACACACACACACACACACACACACACACACACACACACACACACACACACACACACACACACACACACACACACACACACACACACACACACACACACACACACACACACACACACACACACACACACACACACACACACACACACACACACACACACACACACACACACACACACACACACACACACACACACACACACACACACACACACACACACACACACACACACACACACACACACACACACACACACACACAAACACATACGTGGCAAAACAAGTACACGGTGCGATGAAAACACCAGGGTTCTATCTTTATGTCCGATACTGTAAACGCAGCTATATCCTAAGTTTGTTTGCGAACTATGTCATCCACATCATTGGAAACAATGATGCTGTGATTGACATAGAAGTTCTGCGATGTTCATTGTAAATATTATTGTTAAATAGAACCTAAGCACGTTTTTAATAAAACATTTTATAGAAAAAAATACTTACGTTTAATAAATGCACGTGCAGGCGAGTCAGCGATAATAACTCTAACCGAAACAGATATTTTTTTGCCATTCAGAGTCATTTTGTTATCATGTAGCCTATTAAGTTCCTCCACTAAAGGTCTCAGGAAAAGCTCAACATCGGATGGTTTTGAAGTGCCGCAAAATATCCCTACCACCACAACAGGAACATTCGGCATATTGTGTAACTGCATCAGTATAGGCCACATCTGTATAGCGCTGCGATCATAAATGGGTATTCCATCCACTGAAAGATTCAGCTCAAATTCATCTTCTGATACGTCCACGCCACTGTATAAAAATTAAAGAAAATGATAGTAACGTTAGAAATGCATTACTCAATTACTTTAACAATAAATAGTTTACCGGAAATAATGCTGAAAACAACATTCAACGCCTTGGTACCACATTTCACCTCCACCTGGAACCTAAGTTATCTGCTGGCTGACGTTCACCGGAGCTTTCAGTAATGTCCTAACATCCTGCGGAAGAGATGAAAAAGCAAAAAGAGAAGACGCTTTTCGCAGTATTGCAAGTAAACTATTGCTTCCGCTACGAGCAACTTTATTGCGAATCAACCAAGTTCGCAAAGAGTCTCGTAGCTTCGCGCTTTCTGGATCAATTTCCAGACTCGCCTCCTCCAAAAATTCTCCCTCCAAATACTCTTCCTCCAAATACTCTTCGCCGTCGGTATCTTCGTTGTGGATGGATCCTTCATCGCTGATACGGTCATCATCGTCACCGTTTTCGTTCAAATACACCTCTTCCATAGACGCCATAGGCTCTTCATAGGGGTCACTCATAGCAACATCTACAACAAAGAATTAGGGAAGATATTAGTTGTTTTTTTATTTCAGATATTATATATATTATATATAAACATACATTTTTAGTAGTTACCTTCAGCAGATTGCACAACCGGTTACTGGTTGCTCGTTCCGGCGTGATCATTCTGCAGTGCCCACTCTTTCTCAAGCTGTTCTTCCAGCTTTGCGGCTTTCTTATAAAGCAATCCACTTTGCTTTAATTTTTTCGGGAACATTTTTAACTATACCTAAAAAAGAAGAACAAAAAGAAACAAAAACCAACACTCCTCGAAACTTTTAATGTTCTAAACAATAGGATTTAGTTGAACGATTTTTCGAAGAGCAAAACAAATTTAACTAGTTTTGGCGCAACGTTAAATCGTTCAGCAATTGTTTTTCACTATATTAGTCCTAAAACTGTTAAATGTTCTTGGATATTCTGAGTGAAACGTAAATTAATTCGCCGAGCGACAAAGGCAGTGTTGTGACCCAGTCCGCAAAAGCCGAAGTTTTGTATGGGATCGTGTCGTACACATATGGCCCCACTTACGTACCCACTTGCAGAAGAAGTGTAAATGTGGTTTCACGCACACATAGACACCTTCCACCCGAACGATCGCGTTCACACATACTATAAAACTCCGATTTCTTCTACATCTCACGCATACCAATGTGTTTGCTCCACCCCTTTTTCGGATTGCTTATAGAAATGATGAGGCACACATGTTTACTTTTGCTGTATGCACGCATTCGCATGCGGTTTATTCCACACTTTTTCTCTCCCTTCCAACACGTGTTTTGGCATACTCACACTGTGGAGACGGCAGAACGGTCTCCCCCTTCCAAATTTACCGTTCTTCCTCCTCTCGATCTTTTTTCTTCTTACCGCGTCCGGGGTACCATCAGAGCTGCGCGCTGGCTTTAGTTTTTCCTCCTCTCGTTCTTCCTTTCTCCTACCGCTCCCGGGAGCTGCGCGCGTTTCGACAGGTTCTTAGCGTAATCCAGTGCGTTGTTTTGTGGCTGAGTTGTGCTGAACGCTGTCAATAAAAATGAACCAATAATAAATGCATGTAGTACGTATTACTTTGGATAGTTTTACGTCTATGATGAGAGCAAAACTTACCTTAATATTTTAAAACTGGAAAACAATTTCTTTTCGTCACCCACTTTAAAGATTGTTGATGACGCCAACACGTAGGCGTTGATGAATGGCGCATGCACCTGTAACTTTGAAGACGATAAGCATTAGTTGAATTAGTACATTAAAGCAAATATGAGATTAAGAAACTTACCTCAACAAGTTAGCTAGGATAAATCATTCCACAATGGAAGAAGAAGCAACACTGCGCAAAACGTAAACAAGGAAAGTAGGGACCACAAGAAATCGCACATCACTCCCGCACATCTTTCCACAACGAAAGTTCTGGGCAGACTGAGGATGCCTAAAACCCGGATGAGTGCGATAGCAGAAAAAATCATGGTAGATCGAGAGAGATGGGTAGACTCGGTGTAGCGCAATCCGCTGGTAGATGCATGTGTGTGTGACCAACGAAAGACTTCAGACCCAGCTCCTCGCGTTTTTCATCCATCATTTTTCGTCACACGCACCCACCTCTACACGCGCGGCGGTTTGCTGTCCAAAATCTAGAGAGAGAAGTTCTCAGGGCATCTCGCTTTGGCACACAGAAAAATCTCTGAAAAACTTCGGCTCTGCTACTTGGGAAGGCATCTCATCGAATCGATGAAGCGCGCCAGATCGTCTCATGAGAAAATTTGGCGCTAGCCAGAATGCTCACCATACAAACCTCTGCAGCTCACCATGGCGATGAGAAAGACAATGCTCGCTCAGTATGGGGGAGGCAGCCAAAGGCCAAAGGCAGCGTCTCAGTATGGAAACGTCAAGCTGTCATCGGGCTCGCTATAGTGAGATGCTGTCCGATTGTCATTTGGAACGCTGATTAAACTTACGGGCCATCGCAGTCATTGGGTCGTTCTCGCTGTATGCACGTCTTGTAAGGTCAGTTCTTATTAGTCTGTAGTTACGGAACACTCTAGGAGGGACATTTATGTTGACTCTAGCCAGTAGTTCTGGCGAATCTATCTCACCGACAATAAGTTTGGACAAAAACGTACATTGGGTATCTGGACAGTGATACATTAGCGAGTTTTGTATGACGATCTCAAACACCTTGGCACAAGAAGGCAAGGTGGTTATACCGCGGTAGTTCTCAGCAGAGTTTTTATCCCCTTTTTGTACACCGGAAACATCACAGAGGATTTCCAGGATATCACGTCTCCTAGCAAGTGTGTCCAAACCAAACAACAAACAACGAGTATGATACGATGGTCGAGGGGTTACATTACGCCACGGAGTGAAGTGTAGGACAATACGAGTAACTCTCTTTTGGACAGCTTCTATTCTATTGGACCAAACACTAGAGAACGGTCACCAAACTGTAGAACTAAACTCGAGGATGGAACGAACATAGGACTTATACAGAGTTAACAGGCAGTGTGGGTCATTGAGTTCTCTCGAATGTCGACGAATAAATCCTAGCATTTTGTTAGCTTTGTCTAAAATATCACAGTAATGTTGTCGGAAATCTAGTTTGCGATCCAGGGTGACTCCTAAATCCCTGACCGTATTGCACCGCGGCAGTTGTGTCCCTGATATGCTATAGATATACCTTATCGGACTAGCTATTCTAAAGAAAGACATTGACGTACACTTATCAACAGAAATTAGCAGGTCGTTGTTGATACACCAGTCAGAGAAAACATCAATCGATCTTTGCAGAGAAAGAGAGTCGGAAGTGTTCCGTACGATACGAAACAGCCTAACATCATCCGCATAAAGCAGACAATCTGCTTCCGTAATGGCCAGTGTGACGTCGTTAATAAAAAAACGAGAACAGCAGTGGTCCCAAGTTGCTGCCCTGAGGGACGCCAGATGAACTCTCGAAAACGTTAGAGGAGACACCATCGATTTGTACGTAGTAGCTACGTTCAGAGATATAGGACCTGAACCAATTCACCCGCGGAGTAGAGAGACCGATCCGGGCGAGCTTAGCCAACAGCAAGCGATGGTTCACACGATCAAACGCAGCCTTAAGATCAGTGTATACTGCATCCATCTGAGCTCCGGAAGTAAAGGCTGCGTGGCAGTTGGAGACGAATTCCACCAGGTTTGTGGTAACACTGCGTCGAGGAAAGAAACCATGCTGGCTGGTAGAAATATAAGAACGACAATGATACATTAGCGAGTTTTGTATGACGATCTCAAACACCTTGGCACAAGAAGGCAAGGTGGTTATACCGCGGTAGTTCTCAGCAGAGTTTTTATCCCCTTTTTTGTACACCGGAAACATCACAGAGGATTTCCAGGCCGTGGGTACAGTACTTTGTGCAAAAGAGAGTTGGTAGATTTGAGACAGAGGCTCTGCTAAAAATTCGCGGCATTTGGCAAGGATTGCCGTAGGAATATCATCGGGTCCAGGGTTGTATGAGGTTTTGACCTGCTGCAGAGCACGTAGTACAGTATCTACCGAGATAATAATATCGCATACATCAATGTCAACAACATCACGGGGCACATTATTTAAAGCTGCTTCTAATGAGAGGCTTGCATCATCCGTAGTAAAGCAGTCCTTGAAACGATCAGCAAATAAGTTGCACATGCCTTCCTTACTGCTTGTGGAGACGTTGTTATATGTGAATCGTTTGGGGTGTCTGATGAGCGAGAATTTCACTCGAATGAGATAACGAGTATGAAGTTGTCTGTTATAGCTTCTATATACATTATGGGCAGCAATGAACCTTAATTTGGAGTGTTGTGTACCATTTGTACTGTAAAAGCGAAAGCATGACGCTTTGTTTTGCTTTAGACGGCGTAAACGTGCATCAGACCATGGTGGACTGCGACGCGGTGGCATTAGAGGACAGCAATCAGATATAAGCGCCAGTAGTGTTGTGTTAAATAGTTCCAATGCTGAGTTAACATCCGGATTACCTTCCAGGAAAGACCAGTCAGTAGATTGAAGCAGTTCAGCTAGACGGATAAAGTTAGTTCGCCTGTAGTTACGTGTGCCGGACTCACGGTTTGGTGAGGTAGAACGCCAGGAACGAGCTGTATTGCTAGCACCAGTTAAGTGTAGTTCAACAGGTGAATGATGAACATCAACGGCAACCATAGGGAAAGGTGACACCACCGGTGGGGCACAATAATGTAGGATCTCGTCAGAGACAATTATGAGATCGAGAATGTTATTCGATGCATTAGGTATAAAGTTGATCTGAGAAGGCCCATTACTATAGACGCAGTCAAGCAAAGAGCGGCAGTTGTCCGTAATTCGTGAATTCTCATAATTGATTCGCAGTGCAGGAACGTTAGAATCAATGGTGTTCCAGGAAAGATTAGGGAAGTTAAAGTCCCCGAATAGGAGAAACGTATCGGTGGTTGCACAAGGAATATTATCTATGGTGGAGCAGAAAGTTTGCATGGTAGTAGTGTTGTTTACTAAATCTGGAGGAATGTGCACTACACCCGTGATAAAAGTACGTTTATTACCATAAACTCTTACCCAAAGTTGCTCAACGGTATCCTGTGTAGGGCAAAGTATTGTACGTAGGTGTGAAGCAACGGGAATGAGAACCCCGCCACCGATTGATTTTTTACTATTTTTGCTGCTGCGGTCTGTTCTATACACTGTATAATTATCCGGGAACAATTCCGAGGAATCAATCGTTGAATCCAACCATGTTTCAGTGAGGATAATAACGTCATAGTGGGTTGTAAAAACATAGTCAAATACTTGATTGCATTTAGATTTCAATCCTCTAACGTTTTGGTACAGGAACAATAATTCGTCAGTATTATTACGGCAGGCGACCCCTGTAGGATTGACATGACAGCCGTGCGATTGTGTGAGTGTAGTGTCCGTTCTTTGGCGATGGTTTGTTTCGGTTTCACGATCATTAAGTTGCGTGCGCCTTTCGTCAAGCACTGCCTCAGTAGAAAAAATATTGTTTGTTGTAGGAAAAACAATCGTCTGGTAAGTGCAATTATTATTTACTAACGTTGTTTCAGCGCTGGTATTCTTCGTTTCTTGAGGCGTGTCAGGATGATTTGTGTGATTGTAAGTGTGCGCGATGTGCGTGGACTGAATACCGATGAATATTAGTGGGTTTGCGGTGGTGGTGATGTGCGTGGAGTGTGTGCCGATAAAATTGTGTGATCCAGCAGTGGCGGTAACCGAATATTTAGCACCGCAGGCAAAGTTGTAGGGGTGGAGAGACCCATTGGCGGTTGTATACGAAAATTTGCACTCGGCTGTTGAGTTCGGTAGTCAATGAATTCACGTACTGATAGGCCAAGAGGCCAGGTGTCAGGGGAAAGAGCCTTGTCACGTAGTGATAAAGGCACTAACACTTTAAACGACAGGAATGAGAGTGTAGCCGTATTTGTACCCTGGCGAATAAGACAGTATGCTGTAGCATCGTCAATGGATAAAGCTTGTTTGACCATTTGTACAATTTGGTCACTGGTTGTATCGGGAGAGAGCCGGGAAATATACAACGCGCATTTTTGCACCGCGGAATGAGCGGGAACTATTTTGATCGGAAATGCTGCTATATCCTTTTTTGTGCCAGTTATCACAGGTGGTGCATGAGTTTTGCGTTGAACATCGTCAATTCGCTTCGTTTTGTTGTTTTGGCTATTTCTTTGATAGCTCGTAGCACCGAATGTAAACAATGCGTGATTGTCCTTAATGACATCGGAAAACAAACGTTTGGATGGATTTATGCGACGAATTTTTGCGGGAGGGTGACTGCTACATGGAGTTTTTAGGTCAAGTTGGCTCATCCGTGCAAACCCAGTTTTAATTTCGTTAGTCAATGGCTCCATAACGGTCTTGATGCTTTCGGCCACTGTCGTTTATGCCGCCAGGAATCCAGATTGCATGGCTGCGTCTTTTACGAACTTGGTGCGCGGATTCATGAAGACGTTGTTGCAGCCAATACAGCACCAGTGTAATTGTTTATATTCCAAAATGCGCAGGAACAGATCAGCGGGAACCGAAGTGCAGCGCTGATGAAATGGAGAGTCGCACAGGCAGCAGCTGATAGATGCCTCCGCAATTTCCATAGTGCAGGCGTTGCAAATACGGGCCATTCTACGGGAAACGGTGCAGGTTGTCGTTGCAGCAACAAGAGCGATGGTGGTCAGGACGTGTGAACTCAGACGCGATCCGAAATGCGAAATATGCGCGAGTTTTTGGGTCACAGAGATAAACGCACTATTGCACGATATACGAACGGTGTTCTAAAATACTGTGATTATACAGAAACCGAAAAATAGTGTGATAAACAGCTCGATTTTCAAGAAAATATACTGAGCGATATGCGAAAGCAACTTTTACGTTAAACGTCAAACGTCAGTTCTTCCATTGTCCTTCCAGACACGATAATATCATCTAGGTAAACCAGACACTTTTCGAGGTTAAGCCCTGACATCGCAACTGTCATTAATCGTCAGAAAATAGATGGACTTACTTTTAATCCCATTGGGAGGCGAGTCATTTGATACTGTCCTGATGGGGTAGCAAATGAAGTGATTGGTCTATCAGTGGACTTCAGTTCACATTGATAATAACCCTGTAAGAGGTCCAAGTGAGTGAAATATTTAGCGCCACATAATGAATCTATATTTGTTATTTGTTATTTGTTATTTATTAATTAAAATTCAACGGACCGCAAATGGCCCACTTGAAGCGAATTCATTTACATTCATTCATTATAACGTAGTCACATTTCGGTCATTCATTTGTCACGCTTAGTCTTAAGTAACATAATTAACATGTAAAAGGTCGCACGACACGAATACTATTTAACAATGCGGTGCGCGACATGTCAGGTTGATGACGCTCACAAATGACATTAAACTCACGGCACATACGAATAAACGGATCAGAGGAGCCAAAGCGAGTGCGGCGTTCCTCCACGTCAAGTAGCGATCTAGCTCGGAGCGATCTCGGCGGGACATACATGTTGAGCCTCGAAAGAAGCGCGGGCGAGTCGATCCGATTGTCAAGAAGTCCCGCGACAAACAGCCTCTGAGCGTTGCTGTTCCGCTGCTTCAGCGTCTCGATGCCAAGCAACGCACAGCGTCCCTCATAGTCAAGTTGGACACTCCAGGAGCGCAAAGCGAACCGCGTGAATTTGCGCTGGACTCTAAACGAGCTAGGGGGCAATTTCCTCAATGTTTGGTAACGGGAACTTATCATCTTGTAGTATAGTATTTATTTTTCTATAATCAACTACTAAACGCCATTTCTTTTTGTCATTTGCCGACTTGTTGGGACTAATAAGATAGGACTGTTCCATTCTGATTTACATGGTTCTATAACTTTTTCCTTTAACATTTTCTGGACTTGTTTTTCAACTTCAGATTTTTGGAATTGAGGGAATTTTCCTTTAGGTTTAAAGAGGCTTGCATAAGTTTAGTTGTGCTGAGAGTATCATTTTCTAAGCAAAAAAATATCGTTGAATTTGAGACAAATGGTTTCAATTGATTGTTTGTCTTCTTTTGACAAATGATTCAAGCTTAGTTCACTTAGAGTTTATCTAGCGTGATCAGTGTTGTATTTAGAAGTATTAATAGAGATTATAGAATATTCTGATGCTGGTTTTATAGTTGGATTAAGATTATTTATTTTCACATGCTTATTTTTTAAGTTGATTATTTTTATAGGAATTTTTCCATTACACGGATGGGCGATAGTATTCGATAAAAAAACTTTAGGGACAATTTCTTGATTCCAAACAACGCAAGTATTGTCTTCAATTGTATCAATATAAGTAATTATTTCACTTCTAGGAGGCACATCTATGGTTAAATTATAGCTTGAATTATTTTGCAATATTAAAGAATTATTTTTAAAATTTAACACTGCTTCAAACTGTTTCAAAAAAATTTGTACCAATCAATCCCTTAACATCAGGTGGAAGCTGATGTAAAATATGGAATTTTATTTGATAAGAATGCGAGTGATAATTAACAAATGTATCAATAAATCCGGCTGTCTTGGAAATGCCGTTGATTCCTCTTATTGTGAGTTTTATAGAAGTGTTTATAGAAATATTATTCGGAAGATATAAAGGGTTCAAAATACAAACGGATGCTCCACTGTCTACAATAAAATTAAAGGGTTTACCAAAAAAAATGAAATTAGCTTTCACATTATTATTTGTATTTAGATTAATGAAAAAAATCCGTTAATGATTGATTATCTTCGCTATCATGTGAGGGTTCGGTTTGTTCGGTATTATTCGTGGGTTCTGGTTGTGATAATGCCATGTTTACATTATTTCTTTTATTTCTACGGTTATTATTGTAATCAGTGTCTTCCTGGAATTGATTATTTGTATGATTATTGTACCGTTGATCGTATTCGCGAGAACTATTGAATTTTTGTAGTTATATTTTTTATCATTATTTTGCTTAAAATTAATCTGTCTCGGCTTATTTTGAAAAAAATTACCACGTGGTTTGTAGTATCCTCGGTTTGCAAAAGAATGTTGCATGAAAGGAGCATTTCGTTCACGTGGGTAATAATTCCCATAGCTGAACCGTGGATAGTATGATCCCATGAAGACATTAGAATTGATTGGCATTTGCTCAGTTTCCGGTTCACTGCACTCTAACGCGTCAGAAATGGCTTGCGTTAACGTTTGAGGGTTATGTTGGGACCGCGAAAAATAATATCAAATGTTTTGATGTTTCGAAATTGATCGCGTTGATCTCGTGTAGATAGGGCCTAAAAAAAGGTGATGTGAAACATTATGAAGTTTTCACCGTTGTAAGGCTTTGCCATCGTAAAAGGAGCTATAAATGAGCGGAAGGAGGAAAACGCTCTCTTTCTTGAACAACTATTACCGCTGAAAAAAAGTGACTATATAAAAGGACAGTCAACGAAAAATTAATCGTTCTTGTTTTGTTTGTGACCTTTTAATTACGAAAGAAACGAGTGCGGCGGGGCCGCAACAAAACTTTTATATAAACTTTGATAAGTGGCGCGTGTTTAAGTGAGCATTACTTGCGAGCAAAGTGTTAGCGTGGACAATCTGGCGAATTCTAGTCGAGGACTATACAGATTCTTAGAAAGTGTCGCACGTGCATAGATACCGCGAGTGCTAGGAACAATTCGTCGAACGTAATCGAGGATTACACAGATTCACGAATAGTGTTCCGAACGTTTGAGTGAACAATATTGCGAGTGCAAACCTGATGGTTTAGCACGGTAAATGTCGCGAAAAGGTTCACACAAATTTCTGCGAAGGTGTTAGTTACCGTATCCGGTAAAAAAGTGGCTAGGCAAAATTTCCAGTGAATAACCCAGTACGCTCGTGTGTAAGAAATTCGGTGAAGTTTAGCGTGATTAGCGAATTGTTGGAAGTGTGCGCGTGTGCGTGAAGTTCAAAGGGACACGTTTCGCAGGGACTGTTCGCGTCGGTGGTCCGATCGTGGACAAGCGTCAACGTGAGTGTGTGAATTGGAAAGCTAAGAAAACGTTTCTAGGAGCAGTTCACGTCGGTGGTCCGATCATGGACGTGCGTAAATGTGTCAGTGTGTGCGCAATCGGTTAGCACGCTGGTGCACGAGAAATTCGGTAAATTTCATTGTAAGCTATTCGCTAAGCAGTGCACCTGCGCATGTGTGTATGCGTAATAGATAGGGAATTGCGTTGCGATCCGTTAGTGCGGTACACAGGAGCACGTTGCCTCCAGAACAGTGTCAGTGGTCCGATCGTGGACACGTGTTAACGCATACATGTGTGTGTGTATGTGTTCGACGTACAACACATTAGTTGAGTTAAGTACTCTCTCTTTCAGAAATCGGCTGAGTGTAGTTGCGCTCAAGCAAATGAGCGTCATTTTTATTCTCTTAGAATAGGCTATAAAGCATTTGTCCTAGTTTGTCGTTGCCAAGTCGAGTCAGAGACAAAGGATTGAGTGAGTGTGAGTGTAGCCGATAGAGAAATATTCAGTATTGTCTTAGGATACAAAGTAACTTCCTAGAACAGTGTGCTGCGACGGTTTCGATTGTATAAGTATGCGTGAGTGTTTCTCGCAAATAACAAATTGACTGTCAAATCAGGGTGCAAAGACCTTCCCGGGATAGTGATAGATTGGTGCTTGATTGTTTTCGGTTGTGTTCGATCGTGTTGAACTTGTTCGAGCGTGCGCGTTTGTCCAGGAGAGCAACGACCTTCGGACAATTAGACTATGGTGATGAGTTCCTGAAATCAGGTAGCAATTGCAATTGTGTTTGGACAATAGCAAAAAGACATTGGTACCCGGTTCAACGAAACATCGACGTACGGCAGAGCCACGTGGTCGAGCATCGTGCGTGTGGCGCATGAGCTTCTGGTGGAACGGCAGCGATAAGTCAAACAAGCTTGGTTCGTAGACTTATTATATTGTTCGATTATTATACCCTATTAATATTTTAGCATGCCGAAAACACGAAGTGAAAAGGGAATGGGAGTCGTGGAAGCTGGGACCAGCTAGGTAACGACGACCCCCTCAAATGAAAGCAGCGAGGTGGAAGACGCCGGTTTAAATCGGACGATTCTAGAGAACACCGAAGAAAAAATGTCACGACTAATCGCAAAGGAAATTGCTCGTCACACCAGGGAGATGTCACTTCAATAGCAACTTTTAGAGCTGAAAATAAAGCACCAGAAAGAGTTGGAAGAGATGGAACGATCACATCAGCAGCTAAACATCAGCCTTCCTGTTGTGGAAACCAAGCCATGTGTAGCAACAGTATCGAGTATTATACCCGAGCAGCGCTTAGCACGGAAATCAGTGAATACTAGCTTGGCGAAGTTTAGCGGTAATATAGAAGAATGGCCTCTATTCATCAGTAGCTACAAATATACGACCGAGTCCTGCGGATTTTCCAACATGGAAAATCTTAAACGTCTACAAGATTGCCTAACTGAGAAGCTCTGGAACAGGTTAGAGGGTCACTATTAACGCCAGAAACAGTTCCAAGTGTAATTGAAGACTTGAAAAATCTTTTTGGACGACCACAGAAGCTTCTAAAAATAATGCTACGGAAAGTTCGTGAAACGAAGGCGCCTACCGAAGATCAGGTCAAGACTTTCATAGTATTCGGGATGAAAGTAAAGCAGCTTAATGAACATCTAGTAGCGTGCGAAAATACGGACCATCTAGGCAATCTACTACTGGTCGATGAATTAGTAGGAAAGCTTCCCACGAGCTATAAACGAGAATGGGTAAAATTCATGAAAGGCAAAGCTGGGAAAGCCCTTTGTTTGTTTAACAAGTTTATCCAATTAGTGGTGAGCGAGCTAGCAGAAGTTGATGAGTAAGACTTAGAGCCTTCAAAGCGACGTGATAGAAAGGATGGAAATTTTCAATCAGAATTCCACAAGAAGTCATCGTCCACAAGCCGATTCAAAAAGGAATACACCAATGTTCACCATTCGAAAGAAGATGCTTCTCCGAAAAGAAGCCCAAGTTCCTGGATATGCAAGCAAACAGGACACACGTTAAATAATTGCAATCAATTCCAAAAGATGACGGTAGCTGAGAGAATAGCTGCAGCAGAGAAAGCGAAGCTTTGTAAAACATGTTTGAGCAAATTCTGCCATGGCGTATGTCTTAGATCGTTGCGGTGCGAAGTGAATGGCTGCGGAAAACAACATCATACGCTGGTGCATCGAACCGCAGAACACGTTTATGTTTATGTTTATGTTTATGTTTATGTTTATGTTTATGTTTATGTTTATGTTTATGTTTATGTTTATGTTTATGTTTATGTTTATGTTTATGTTTATGTTTATGTTTATGTTTATGTTTATGTTTATGTTTATGTTTATGTTTATGTTTATGTTTATGTTTATGTTTATGTTTATGTTTATGTTTATGTTTATGTTTATGTTTATGTTTATGTTTATGTTTATGTTTATGTTTATGTTTATGTTTATGTTTATGTTTATGTTTATGTTTATGTTTATGTTTATGTTTATGTTTATGTTTATGTTTATGTTTATGTTTATGTTTATGTTTATGTTTATGTTTATGTTTATGTTTATGTTTATGTTTATGTTTATGTTTATGTTTATGTTTATGTTTATGTTTATGTTTATGTTTATGTTTATGTTTATGTTTATGTTTATGTTTATGTTTATGTTTATGTTTATGTTTATGTTTATGTTTATGTTTATGTTTATGTTTATGTTTATGTTTATGTTTATGTTTATGTTTATGTTTATGTTTATGTTTATGTTTATGTTTATGTTTATGTTTATGTTTATGTTTATGTTTATGTTTATGTTTATGTTTATGTTTATGTTTATGTTTATGTTTATGTTTATGTTTATGTTTATGTTTATGTTTATGTTTATGTTTATGTTTATGTTTATGTTTATGTTTATGTTTATGTTTATGTTTATGTTTATGTTTATGTTTATGTTTATGTTTATGTTTATGTTTATGTTTATGTTTATGTTTATGTTTATGTTTATGTTTATGTTTATGTTTATGTTTATGTTTATGTTTATGTTTATGTTTATGTTTATGTTTATGTTTATGTTTATGTTTATGTTTATTTGTCTATCGATGGACAATAATGCCCTCTCGAACCATTTCAGCGATGTTTTACAATGAGTTCTTTACAATGGATTACAATAACATAGAACATAAAAATGCGCACTATGGAACCAAGTTTAACACAGAAACACGATCATTAAACTCAGTTGGCGAAATCCTCGGCTCAAAAGCGTCGCTGACTGCGTTGAAAGCACGGCACATGAGTAGGAACGGGTCAGAGGAGCCAAATTGCGTTCTACGGTCGTCGAGGGCCAACATTGGTCGAGTCCGGAGCGGCCTGGCCGGAACGTACAAGTTGATGGCAGCCAGTAGTGACGGAGAGTCAATACGGCCGTCGAGAAGTCCCGTGATGAACGACAACCTGGCTTTTCGTATACGCTCACTTAGGGTGGGTAGCCCGAGTAGTCCTACACCTAGTCCGGTAATCGAGCCTTTGGTTCCATGACGTTCAGCTACAGAGAGCTGATTCAAGCGGAGATGCGCTGCGAACACAAGTAGTGATTTATCGAACGATACCCATTACTCTTCATTACGGCGAAAATAGTATTGATATTACAGCATTTGTTGACGAAGGCTCGTCAGCAACTTTAATAGACGAGTGCGTTGCTGAACAGCTGAAAGCAGATGGTCCAAACTAGCCGTTGCAGATAACCTGGACTGGAAACATAAGTCGCTTTGAAGACCGATCCAGGAAGTTGAATCTTTTAATCTCGAGTCAAGGATCAACCCAGAAGTGGAAACTGTTCGAACTTCGTACAGTGGATGGACTCATGCTACCGAGTCAATCCTTGAGGTTAGCTGTTGTGGTAAAGCGGTATAAACATCTGGCGGACATTCCAGTCACAGGAAACAGTCAGCAAAACCCTTTGATAGTAATAGGGCTTAACAACATCGAACTGTTCGCAGCATTAGAGACCAGAGTTGGCAATCCAGGTGAACCGGTTGCGGTTCGATCGAAGATAGACTGGACCATTTACGGTGTAACTGACAGCGCTTCGACTCCCCACGTTGTGATGAACCTGCATCGTATCACTGCAATGACCAATCGAGATCTTCATGATGTTCTTGAGAACCAGTATAAGTTGGAGCAAATGAGCATTCCTGCCTTTGAAGTTGTTGACGCCGTCAACCGTCAATTTAGATGCAAAAGCCTCCTTGCACGGGTCACGCGATAGATGGCGCTGTCGGTCGCTTCGAAATTAATCGGTTTATCGAAAACCGACCAGCGACGGCACGAGCCGAAGCCCTTAGGGGGAATGACCGGAGCAGCAGGATGACGGGCAGATTCCTTCGCGCACCCGAGCATACGCACGTGATTTTTTAGCGCCACCTTGCGAAATAGTAATAAATTATACCATTCAAAATTCGGCTAAAAAACGTTTAATTGATCTCTGGGTAGAAAGAATCGGTTGCATCGCAACAGAAGTTCCAATAGCTCCTGACGAGAAACGAGCAAAGGACATTCTCAAGAGAACGACAAAACGAATTGGGAACCGATTCGAAACAGGGCTTCTGTGGCGAGATGATAATCGTGTTTTTCCAAACAGCTATCCTACAGCAGAAAAGCGCATGCAACAACTGGCGAAGCGTCTGAAAAAGAATCCAGCCTTGGAGTCAAAGGTAGCCAAAATGATTAAAGAGTACGAGCGAAAGGGCTATGCCCATAAGATCACCGATGATGAATTATCTGGATTCTCGCCACAAGAGGTGTGGTATCTACCCCTTAACGTGGTACACAATGCTAAGAAACCAGAAAAGATCCGTTTAGTGTGGGACGCAGCGTCAACGGTGGCAGGAGTTTCGTTGAACTCTATGCTACTTAAAGGACCAGCTATGTTGGTTCCTTTACCGAGAGTCGTGTGTCGATTTCGAGAACGTCGCCTTTGGAGGCGACTTGAAGGAAATGTATCATCAGTTGCGCATAAAAAATGAGGATAAACAGGCGCAACGATTTTTGTTCGGCAGCGATACGAAAGTCAAGTCACAGGTTTACGTTATGGACGTAGCTACGTTCGGTGCTACGTGCTCACCCTGTTCAGCGCAATTCGTGAAGAACATGAACGCCCTTGAGTTCAGTGAACAGTATCCAGAGGCAGCGCGAGCAATCATAGAAAAACACTATGTTGACGACTACTATGATAGTGTTGATACAGAAGCGGAAGCCATTAAGCTGGCAAAGGAAGTCCGGCACATTCACGCCCAAGGAGAATTTCATATCCGCAATTGGATGTCCAATTCATCGGCATTCTTGGATGAGGTTGGAGCGAGAAGCGAGAAAGCAGCGTTGCAGTTTTCAAGCGATCAGAGCACCACATATGATCGTGTTTTGGGGATTAGTTGGAGATCAAAAGACGATGTTTTTTGCTTCAGTGTGCTGTCAGACGCGGATCATCAAAGGTTCATCGTTGATGGATTTCGACCCTCGAAGCAGATTGTGTTGAGCGTGGTGATGACTTCATTCGACCCGGTGGGTCTGATTACTCCAATCACTATTCGAGGTAAGATGCTGATTCAGGACTTATGGCGAACCGGATGTGACTGGGACTCGAATATTGACTCCGAATCGTTTGAAAAATGGAAACGATGGCTAATGTTGGTGCAACAGGTGGGGTCGTGTCTAATTCCTCGTAGTTACTTCGGAAGAGTACCTTCAACTGAGATCGAGAAGATAGAGCTACACGTATTTTGCGATGCGAGTGAAACAGGGTTTGATGCAGTTGCCTACTTCAGAGCGAATATTGGTGGAGCAGTTAGTTGTTTACTGGTAATGAGTCGTGCCAAGGTGGCTCCTCTGAAGCCGATGTCGATACCTCGTCTGGAACTTGAAGTGGCAATTCTAGGAGTACGTCTATCGACAAAGGTGCTGGAGAATCATTCATTGAACATCTCTCGTACATACTACTGGACTGATGCAAAGGTAGTTTTATCTTGGATACGCTCGGATCCGAGACGCTATAAGCAGTTTATTGGCTTACGTGTGGGTGAGATTCTGCATACATCGAGCGTTGAAGACTGGAATTGGGTGCCATCGAAATCCAATCCAGCGGATCTATTGACGAAGTGGGGAAATTCTCTTGACATGACACCGGAAAGCAGTTGGTTAAAGGGACCTTCATTTCTGTACATCGAAGAGGAGAATTGGCCGCAGCAAGAGCCTCCACCGCTTAACACAATTGAAGATTTAAGAGTTCATCTTCTAATCCACGACGTGAACATTCCCTTTCGCATTATTGATGTGGATCGCTTCTCAAAATGGACGGTATTAGTGCGCGCCATGGCGTGTGTGTTTCGATTCATCTACAACTGCAGGAAGAAGGCAGAAGGTAAACCCTTAGAAATGTTGCAAGTGACTGATAGACAATGAAAACTGCTGATGCACTTGAAAGTTGAGACGAAACGGGTTCCGTTGCAACAACTGGAGTACGAGAAAGCAGAACAAGCGCTATTGAAGATGGCGCAAGTCGATTGTTTCATTGATGAGCTGAAGATATTAATGAAGAACAAAAATCGACCAACTAATCTATGGATTAATTTTGAAAAAGGCAGTGCATTGTATGAGCTTTCGCCGATGTTGGATGAGCATGATATTATTCGTGTGGAAGGTCGGATGGAACGAGCGGAATTTCTTCCTTTCAGTTTGAGATTCCCAATAATATTACCCAGCGATCATAGGGTCACCCGACTGATAGTACGTCATCATCATGAGAAGAGCGGACATGGCTACCGCGAAGCTGTGAAAAATGAGCTACGACAGCTCTACCACATCATACATCTCGACGCTACCGTGCGAAAGGAGGCTGCAGCCTGTGTCTGGTGTAAGGTACGTCGCAATCGCCCTAAAGTACCAAGGATGGCGCCGCTGCCGGTGCAACGCTTGACACCCAATCTACGACCCTTTAGTTTCACCGGAGTTGATTACATTGGACCGTTCGATGTGACTATCGGACGACGTAGCGAAAAAAGATGGATAGTGCTATTCACTTGCCTAGTGGTACAGTATCGGACATTAAGATAGAACCCTGGTGTTTTCAACGCACCGTGCACTTGTTTTGCCACGTTACTTGTGTTTGTGTGTGTGTGTGTGTGTGTGTGTGTGTGTTTGTGTGTGTGTGTGTGTGTGTGTGTGTGTGTGTGTGTGTGTGTGTGTGTGTGTGTGTGTGTGTGTGTGTGTGTGTGTGTGTGTGTGTGTGTGTGTTTGTGTGTGTGTGTGTGTGTGTGTGTGTGTGTGTGTGTGTGTGTGTGTGTGTGTGTGTGTGTGTGTGTGTGTGTGTGTGTGTGTGTGTGTGTGTGACTGTGGGTTTTTGTCTGAGGAAACGTAGCTTGGCATGGTTTCATATTGCGTTCAAAGCATTCTGTTTATGTGTGTTATCATGTGAAACAGCGTGTGTTTACACTTGGATAAAACCTAAAGTTTGCATCGACAGCAGTGCTTGTTCCTCAGACGAGAACGCAGGTGTGCTGTTTCATGAATGTGTATACGACACCGGTGCGAAATGAAAACGCGCACAATAGCAATGAACTCGGCATTCCCTCACAGGTGTTTAACCAGTGCACGCCATTGAAAGGCATGCGTGCATCTCTGCGTTGAACGTTGTGTGCGCATGGGAAACTTTGTGTGTGCATTGAGCAAGAGCGCAGGTGTTCTTTTCAATGGGCGTTTTGTTCCATGACCGCGGCAGTATTCTGTTCTGGTTTTGAATGGGTAGATGCTCACTCGCTTACTCATTGATAGTTTTTATCAATACGCTTTTTAGCTGCTCGACAACGATGTGATTCATCGCGTATAAAAGCAGAACGCAGGCAGTGCACGGCATCAGTCGTGTCCAAGTTTTTAACCAGTGTGTTCTTGACGGTCTAAGCAAGCAATTTTAGTAACAATGGGTCGAGGTAAACATTGTACCGATTATCAGCGCCATATCATTAAGCGAATGGCGGCTGCTGGCATTAAGCGCAGAACGATCGAGTTCGTGATGGAACGATCGCGCACCTTTGTGGCAAACGCGCTTCGGACAACCGAAACGCGCAAGTCACCCGGACGTCCTCGAAAGACCACGGCGGAGGAAGACCGTAAGATCGTAAACATATCGAAGAAACATCCGTTTAGCTCGGCACCAGAGATCCGAGGCAGACTGAAATTGGCGGTGACGCCGAGAACAGTTCAGCGAAGATTGGTCAGTGCCGGGCTACTCGCGCGAGTGCCACGCAAAGTGCCCAATTTAACACCTGCGCATAAAAACGCACGGGTGTTATTTGCAATTGAGCACATGTTCTTCGATGAGGAGGATTGGCGCAGGGTTTTGTGGTCAGACGAGTCGAAATTCAATCGACAGGGGTCGGACGGACGCAGGTTGGTTCGGCGCCCTGTTAATTGTGCTCTTGATCCGAAGTACTGCTTCAAAACTTTCAAGCATGGCGGTGGTAGTCTCATGGTGTGGGGATGCTTCTCCTACTATGGGATGGGTCCGTTGGTTCGAATCCACGGTAATTTAAATCGTTTTGGGTATCGAGACATTCTTGATACTCATTTGCTATCGCATGCTAGGAAGAACCTTCCTCGGTCTTGGATGTTTATGCAAGACAACGATTCTAAGCATACTTCCGGGACTGTCCAAACTTGGCTTGCTGACAACAATGTCAAAACAATGAAGTGGCCTGCCCTTAGCCCGGATCTCACTCCCATTGAGAACCTCTGGGCAATATTCAAGAAGAGGCTGGGTAAAAACATACCGGAAGATCTGGATCACCTCTTCGATCACATGCAAGAGGTGTGGAGCAAAATTCCACCTAAAACGATCCAGAATCTGGTGATGTCGATGCGTCAACGCATGATTAATGTCATCGTGGGTGACGGCAATAAGATCAAAAACTGAGCTTATTGCATTTTTGAATAGGGATCACTGCTCGCGAGGGCGGTGGTCCTGCTAATTACAACAAAAACCTAACCCAAAACACAAAAAAACTACTAACAAATCTATCCGAAACGACATACTTGTGAAACAAACACACCAATACACATTTAAACATACATACACACACACACATGCACACACACACACACACACACACACACACATGTACACACACACATACACACACATGCACACACACACACAAACACAAACACACAAACCACACATAAACCTGTCCCAACGGGTGCATGCTGCGTTGAAAACACTAGGGTCCTATCATTCTGTCCGATACTGTATCTGCACTAATGCCATTTAGTACAGGCAAACGCATCAAACCGAACAATAACGTTGACGAAGACGGACACCCTGAAATTACAACGCTAATTCGCTGGTGCAGAATCTGCCAAGCATCAGCAACTCTTCTGCAGCCAGCGAATTTGTGTTCCAGGGTGTCTATTGCACGACAAAACGAACATGACGGAGATGGGACGCGGTTCATTCGATGCAGTAGCTCTCCATAGCTGATCAAATGAAATTCTGCTTTTATTAATAATGTGTACTAATTTTATTGTTTTATTTTATTGCAGAGGTTTGCTACTACAACGGAGTACACGGGTGCTTAAAATATAAATGCTGTGGAACTTCCCTAAAATCTCCAAAAAAAATTTCGAGGGTACAAAAGCACCACCAAGAACAGATAAGGAATTTCGAGATGAAAAACCCAGTTCTACAGGCCACCGGAGAGGTAAAACACCTCTTACGGATTTAACACGATTCGACATGATAAAAGTTATAACTACTAGTGATTTACTACATTTAATACAATTAGGTATAGTTTTCAAACTTCTGCTAGGCTGGGTCGAAGGAGCTCTTGCTCCTTTTAAAAAATGGTGCAAAGAAGATATTATTGAAATATCAGAAGAGCTTATCAGCATATTATTGCCCTCAGAAATCCATAGAAAGTTTAGGTCCCTTAATTATTTGCACTTTTGGAAAGGTACAGAATTTGGTAGTTTTTTGCATTACGCAGGTATAGTTGTTTTGCAAGATAGAATAGGGAAACTAGCATATGAACATTTTAAATTATTATATTGCGCTATAACGATGTTATCGTCTCGGGCATTTAAGGATCAGTGGGAATATGCAGGTACATTATTGAAGCAATTTGTAGAGGATTACAGTGTTGTTTATGACCGTGTACATCTTGTTAGTAACGTTCATCTTTTGCTTCATGTATACGAAGAGGTAGACAGATTAGGCCCTTTGATAACTTTTTCGATGCATGCTTGTGAAAATATGCTACAGATAATAAAACATAGCTACGTAACATCTGGTTATAGAAGTTTACATCAAACTATAGGAAAAATTCCGGTCTCGTAGTACAGTCGTCAACTCGTACGACTTAACAACATGCCCGTCATGGGTTCAATCCCCAAATAGACCGCGCCGCCATCCGTAGGACTGACTATCCTGCTATGGAGGGGAATCAATTAGTCACTGAAAGCCAAGCCCATAAGTGGGTACAGGCAGGCCTTGACCGACATCGGTTGTTGAGCCAAAGAAAAAAAAAATAGGAAAAATTATATTATTGCGAGATATAGAAACTGCTAGTAACCAGGAAAGTATAACGTATCCGAAACTTAAAGTAAAAAAGGATGAAACAATTTTACAAGTTAGACAGGGGTTTTTGTTAAGGAAACAGTTTAGGGATTGTTGGTTTTAACAAAAAAGAATATTATAGTCAAGTACGATAAAGCCATCGAGGAGTCAGGATCTGTTATTATACATGGTTATCCTTTAGTAAGGCGTTTTCAGGCATTCACAACTCCCTGCGCGTCCGATAAAATATATAATTATATCGGATATGAAACGATACTTCACCAACGCTTCGAACCATATCTATAAGTGACATTAAATGTAAAATGGTAGCTATTAAGACAATACGAACTGGTTCTAAACTACATTTTACTCCATTATTACACACTTTAACAGAATGAGGTATGAGTAAGTTAAATATGCTAAATAGATTAACTAGGTTAAGTAGGTTAAGTAGGTTAAGTAAGCTAAGCAGGTTAAGTTATAGATATTAAGCAACCGAGTATACCCGGTATAAGGTCGGACTTAATCCAGAGACAGAACTAAATACTCTGTCTCAAAGTTGCCTTAAGAATATTGTAAATTTACAAGTAATGTTGAAAAATGTAAGATGTATGTTCAATAAAAAAAAAGTTTATGTGAATTGGAAAAAAAGTTTGAAATATTCAAAGAAGAATCCTGTATATATTACGATTATTTATACAGAGTTCATAGTTAACATTTTTATTAATTGTGATTACATTTTAGTACAAAAAACATTATAAGTTGAGGTAGCTTAATTACTTCTTTAACATAGTAAAGTTTTAACTTTGTGCATAATACATTATTATTATTAAACATCAATTTTTTATAGCTCTATTCCTGTTCTTTTTCATTACGTTTAAAAAAGCCAATGATTTTATCATTATAGCTAAAAACAGGATACACGAGTCAAGTGATTTGATTGCTTATCGTAAATCTTTTTGCGGATTGTAGCCAGAAAAAAGATTCGTCATCTTCCCACCATTTCCTTAGCCACACATTCAATTCATTTTGGAAGGATTAAAGCTAGATTTTTTTTAAATTCAGGCGATCTTTGCCAAATCGAAGCTTTAGTTTAAAAAAATCTTCCACATCTTTTTCAGTGGCCTGTTGGAAGGAATTGCTACCTATGGCTCTAAACAGTTCTAATATGTTTGAATATGTGATTAAGGGAATTTTGGGGTTATAAGACAGACCACCTTTCCAGTTGCAACCTGCAAACAGTTCTGGATCAAAAATCAAATCGCGTGCCTCGTGCATCCTGTCTTTTACTTCCGCTTTCTTTATGCTTTCATCCAGCCATTTGTGTATATTATCCTTGAAATTATCTTCTGTTCCTAAACTTTGGTTAAAATTATCCATATCATCTTTTGTTTTTAGTTTTTGAAACCATTCTGGGGCTTTTGATTGAGCTCCTACACCTTTCCCTATACATACCACGTTGCTAATTTGTTCAACAAAAACTTGAACATGCATAATTTTTTTCGATTGCTTCGATGAACTTTCTAAAATACCGTTTTGGCTATTTTTCAGTTACAAAAATTCTTCTCTCTGACTGCGCAATTCATCAAGTATAGTTGCTTGATTTTTTTTAAATGTGTTTCAATAGTCCCATCACATATATGATGATATGACAAGAATATGATGAGTCCTTTTCTCCGTCACATTCAATCAATTCATCTTCAAAATCGTCTATCGATGAAATATGTTCCCCATCGTCTTCTCGTTGACGCGTAGCAGCTCCATAATCACTCGAATTCATTTTTTCCTAAAATTATTAAGAATCAGGTGTTATACAGGATATTAACATATTAACATATTAACAACAATACAACAATATCATCATACATATTTCACACACGCAAAACACTAACTGCTGCTTTCGAACATAAAGTTTCTGAATCAACTCACCTTTAACAATTTCACGCTACTGCAAAAGCACCGGGCAGTTATGCTGAAACTCCTTTTTATCGCTCTGTGCAGCTCGTCTGGCACGATCCGGAATGGTGTAACACGCAAGATGCTGGACTAGCATTTAGTCACACGAGGTTCGGTTTACAGCGATTTCTGTAGAA